>NC_141144.1:121652784-121952784 GCF_053477565.2 Lygodium microphyllum | reverse complement strand
ATTTATCCAATCTTACTTGATGATAACCAGATTTAAGATCTATCTTACTGAATATGGCAGATCCTTGTAGTTTATCATAAGATCATCTACCCTGGGAATTGGATATCTATTCTTAACAGAAATTTTATTTAGGGCACGATAATCAATGCACATGTGATAAGTATTATTCTTCTTTTTCACTAATAAAACAGGTGCGCCAAATGGAGAACTACTAGGTCTAATTAATCCTCTGTTAAGCAATTATTCTATTTGATTTTGAATTTATTTTTGTTCAATTTGGTTATGCCTATATGGTGCTTTACATGGTAGTTGTGTACCAGGAATTAAATCTATTTTGTGATCTTCAGGACGTGAAAGTGGTAGTCCAGGTGGTAAATCATCAGCAAAGCAATCTTTAAATTGAGCAAGAAAATGTTTATGTCTAGGATGCATATGTTTTTCTTTAGCTTGAAGTTCATTTACCCAAATTAAATAAGATTTGCTACTTTTACATAATGCACATTTAGCCTGAGTATGAGTAAGCAGTGGAATATTATTGGATGCGTGCATACCATGCAATGTAATCTATTTTCCTTGAAAATAAATTTTAATTGAATGCGTAGAATAATCTATGTCAAGATTATACTGATGACGCCAAGGCATACCTAAGATAATGTCACTAGATTGCAAAGGTACAACTAGGAAATTCCTTCGTTCAGTATATTCACCAATTTTAATTTCTAAGTTATGTACTTCTTGTGTCCCATTATATCTCGTGCCTAGGAATGCAGCTTTAATGCGATAATGTGTAGAAACAGTTGGTAATTTCAATTCTTTCACTAACTTTGCAGAAATAAAATCATGTGTGCTACCATTATCATGTAAAATAATATTTTCTTTACCATGCACAAAACATTTCATTATTAACAAAGAATGGGGAGTTGGCATACCTGGCAAAGTATTCGAAGTAGTAGCAATGTCGCCATCATCTTCCGTAAAGTCAGGCATTTCCTCACGTTCTTCTTCTTCCATTGCTCCAAGATAATTGATATGGACAGGTGGCTTTTTCGATTGACAATTGGCTGCTAGATGTCTAGGTTGATGGCATTTGTAACAAACTATGGGTTTGGCTTTAGATACATTGTTGGCAATGGCAGGAAGTTTAGGAATATTGGGATTTGGATGTGAGGATGGCTTGGGGTTTTGATTGGTGTTTGATGGCAAAGCAGGTGGTCGTGTCCAAGACTTATGGAATGAAGATGGAAGAAAATGACTTTGATTGAATCTTCTAAAATTTAAATTGAATTGTTTGGAACCATAGTTACCATTAGTTTGAAATTGTTGTGGACGCTTGTCTCTTCCTCGAATCTTGACTTCAGTGTCATGAGCCAAGGAAATTGCATCTTCAAGGGTTGTTGACTTGAACATATTGACTTCAGCATAGTAATGTCCAAGTAGGCCAGACATAAACTTGCGTTTGTGAGTCGCTTCAGGTACATCTTCTAGCATGCGTAGTTATAGTGGGGCATTCCAAAAACGTTCAGTGTATTGGGAAATAGGTTCACGATCTCTTTGCTATAGAAGATCCCATTGCTTTATGGCTTTTTCATGGAGTTGAGGAGGAAGGAAATTCTGCAAAAACTTCTTTTGGAAACTCTCCTAGGTAGTGGGACAATCAATGCTCTTGCGAACCACAGTCCACCATAGAGATGCTTGATCGACTAAATGATTAGTGACACATTTAATTTTGTCTTTCTCAACATATGTTTCTTCATGGAAGTAATCATCAAACTAACTGATAAATGCAAGTATAGTCTTTCCATCTCGAGATCCATTGAAAGTACAAAATTTGAAGTTTCTTTTACTTATATTTGTTTCTTTGCGGATGGATTGAGCTTCAAGCGTCACATCGATGGTACGTCATATAAGATCTTCGGGTTGCGGTCCATCTTTGTCGGTGGTAGATCGTTGTAGATTGGCCAATTAAACTTGCAAAGCTTGTCAAACTCTTCGTTCTTCATCAAGCTGCATCATAATTAAATCCAACTTTTGTTCCATCGTTGGTTTGGGTAAATCACCTTCAGTTATTAAATCGTCCATATGTTGTTCTGTCATCCTGTAAAATTCAAAAGACCTCACACTCTCAAAATCTGATTAGCGGGATGAGCGTAGCTCAAAGGCGGGTATACAAGGCTTATATATTTTTGTTGGGCTTTTGTAGTCTTTGTCTTTTGCGATTGCGGTATTCATTATCTTCGTAAAAATGGCGTATAATCTTCGTATGACATACATATGACCTTCTGTGTTTGCTAAAACTGGTTCAGCAAGTCTACAAATAGGAACAGGGTCTTCCAGAGAGCAATAAACGGTTTCTGTGCTTCTATGTATGAACAGTCTTTATGGGAGTAGTTGAATAAGTCAGTAATGACTTCTGTGACTTGTAGAACTTACAGGAGTAAGGAAACTTGGAGAACTTGAGGAACCTAAGAGTCTTAAGCTGATGTGATTAAGCTTGAATAAGCTGACTGTCAACGAATTCGATTTTAGGAGGGGAGCCTTTTTTCGCCGCCGACTCTGATATGAAGATGCCGCTGCCGCCCAATGACGAATTTTGTGTTTGAAGCTTTTATAAGCTTCTTATAAAGCTTATTACTTAAGCTTAATAAACTTTGAAGTAAAGCTTTTAAGCTTTGTAGCTATGGATGCTTACTGTCTCTATTTGAAGACAACTCGATGTAGGAGATATCCACGTGGTCCTCCGCCTCCTCAGGCTGGTCTTTCGCGATTAGAGAGTGTAGAAGGGGGTTCTTGACTGCCAGGAACACACCCCTATTGATCATTCGCGATGAAACTGACTGTAGAACTCGATCGTTCCAGGAGCTCCGCCTTCGCGCAAGATGGTAAGCGATTGGAAGCTCTCGATCTCAGCTTCCCTCTAATACCACTGGTGCACAGATCAGATACTGTAAGCATGCGTAGTGAGTGTCAGAAGGTCTCCAAGAACAAAAGAACTCTACTTTTTTTGCACACAAATTAATGTAGAAAGCTTGCACGACATGAACAAGAGACCAATTGGGTGCAATCTCCCCCCATGCCTTGTGTGAGCACTCCACAAAGCATGTATTTCATATATTAATCATCTTCAAGCTCAAATAATAGCTCAAATTACAAAATAGCACGCTTTAGCTTTTGAGTTTGCTTTTGTTCCAAATAGAAATAAAGCTAATGGGCGACCAAGAAGTCAGGCGTACCCAAATACAATGTCCAAATACAAATATCTAAATCATGCGCCCATGCGCATATAAAAATAATAAATAAATATCAAGCACCTTGATAAATAAGCGCGACAAAATATAGGCGCCATGCCTAAGGTATGCGCGCATCAAAATATTGATGATAATTTAAATACACGCTATCCTCCAATGCTTTCCACTACCACCGCTACTATCTCTACACATCAACTGAAGCATTCACAATCGTTAGTAAAATAATACAATTAAACCGACAAAAGTGAATACCTAGCAGTCTTCAGCTACATAAATAAATTAATTGGTTAGAAATCAATTCCTAACCTTAATTTATCACGAGTGCGCACTCTAAACTCATAAACGTTTATTAATTTAAATATGTATTTTGCAGAATCGCCCGCTATGAAATCACACATGTACACATCAAATTAACAAAACGCCCAAAAAAGGATAGGCATCCCCATCGACTTCTCGCACAAAGAATCCACTTTGTGTATGAGCCCCGGTAATAAAATCTTACGGAATCCACCGTAAAACCTTACGGAATCCACCGTGGCACGGAATCTACCGTGTAATATGCCTTCTGGCATCATCCACAAGCGTAAGTTTATGTCTGGTTTGCTTAGTCACTTCTATGTGGAGGTGAACATGTTCAAGCCAACAACTCTTGAGGATGTGATTTCTTTGGCCTATGATGTTGAAGATAAAATTTGAGAACGAGAGAAGCGACCACAATAATTTCCAACTAACAGTAACTTCGATACAAAGCAATTCAATTCTAACTTTTGAAGATTCAATCAAAATTTCTTTGTTCCATCTTCTTTCTATAAATCTTGGACATGACCCCCTGCTTTACCATCAAACACAAATCCAAATCCTAAGCCATCTTTCCAGCCAAATCCCAACATACCTAAACTCCCAGCCATTACCGATAATGTTTCCAAAGCCAAACCCATAGTTTACTACAAGTGCCATCAACTTGGACAATTGCCAATCCAAAAAGCCAACTGTTTACATCAACTACTTGGGAGCGAGAAGATGAAGACCATGAACAAATGCCAGATTTCATGGAAGACAATGAGGATATCGGTACTACTTCAAATACTTTACCAGGTATGCCAAATCCACATTCGTTATTAACAATGAAATGTCTTATGCATGGTAAAGAAAATATTGTTTTACATGATGACGGGATCACACATGATTTTATTTCTGCAAAATTGGTCAATGAATTGAATTTACATACTGTTTCAACTCATTATTGCATCAAGGCTACATTCTTAGATACTAGATACAATGGTGCACAATAAGTTCATGACTTAGAAATTAAAATTGGCGATTATGTTGAGCACATAAATTTCTTGGTTGTGCCTTTGCAATCTAGTGACATTATTTTAGGAATGCCTTGGTGTCATAAATATAATCCCGATATAGATTATTCCACACATTCAATGAAGATTCATTCTAATGGAAAACAAATCACATTACATGGTACACACACCTTAGATAATTTTCCATTGCTTAGTCACACACAACAGGCTAAACGTGCATTAAGAAAAGGTAGCAAATCATACTTAGTATGGATGAATGAAATTGAAGATAAGGAAAATCAGATGAATCCTAGGTACACACAATTTCTTTCATAATTTAAAGATTTTTTTGCTGCTGACTTACCACCTGGCTTACCACCTACACATCCTAAAGATCATAAAATAGACTTACTTCCAAATTCTCAAACACCATGTAAAGCACCTTATCGACATAATCAAATTGAACAGAAAGAAATCCAAACCCAAGTTAAAGAATTGTTAGCCCGAGGACTTATTAGGCCCAGTAGTTTTCCTTTTGGTGCACCTATCCTATTAGTCAAGAAGAAAAATAATACCTATAGGATGTGCGTTGATTATCGTGCCCTAAACAAGATTACTATCAAGAATAGATATCCAATTCCCAGGGTAGATGACCTCGTGGATAAATTACAAGGGGCCACAATATTTAGCAAGATAGATCTTAAATATTGATATCATCAAGTACGACAGATCTTAAATCTGGATATCATCAAGTATGACTGGATACACCTGATATTTTCAAAACTGCATTTGGGACTCAATTTGGTCATTATGAATTCATTGTTATGCCTTTTGGTTTAACTAATGCACCAGCCACATTCAGTCATATGATGAATCACATATTTTTGAAGTATCAGCATTATGTCATTGTTTTCTTTGATGACATATTGGTTTTCAGTAAGAATGAGAACAAGCATTATGAACATTTATCTTTGGTTTTCAAATTACTCAAAGAGAATCAATTATATGCTAACCTTGAAAAGAATGAATTTTTCCAAACCCACATTGAATAGTTAAGACATATTGTTTCTTCTGATGGTATTAAAGTTGATCCTAAAAAGATAGAAGCAATTTTGAATTGGCCGATACCTAAAAATGTGCATGAGTTACATTCTTTCTTAGGTCTTGCTAGCTTTTACAGAAAATTTGTGAGAAATTTTTCATTGCTTGCATTGCCTTTGACAAAATTATTAAAGAAAGGTATTGTGCATCATTGGTCTGATAATCAACAAAAGTCTTTTGATTTACTGAAACATGCCTTAACACATTCCCCTATATTGCAATTACTTGACTTTAATAGACCATTCACTGATGCTAGTGGATCTAGAATAGGAGTTGTCCTTATGCAAGATTCACATCCCATAGCCTACTCTAACTACAAACTTAAACCATCTGAACTCGATTATTCTACCTATGATAAGGAATTGTTAGATGTAGTACAACCTTTACGTCAATGGAAACACTATTTAATGGGATATGAATGCATGATCAAAACTGACCAACAAAGTATTAAATATCTCCTTAGTCAGCCACAAATCTCTGACCATCATATTAAATGGATTTCATTCCAAATTTTCATCCACTTATCCAATATCAGCCTAGAAAAGAGAATGTTGTTGTCGATGCCTTAAGTAGAAGACCAAGTATCCATAATATCTCCGTTATATCTTTTGATTCCCTTATCCCTATGAAAGATACCTATGACTAAGACCTAGTTTTCAAGCTGATTGGAATAAATTAGTTACAAATAACTGGATTCCAATAGATTCATTGTCTTATTTTGAAGGATTTATGTTTTATAAGAAAAGGTTGTGTGTAATTGTTCCATTTAGATCATTTTTGTTGCACGAAATTCATTGTCTCCCATATCAAGGCCATAGAGGTATTATTTCTACTTTATGTACATTGATTGAGGATTTTTACTAGCCACAAATGGAATTTGATGTTTCTAACTTTGTATCTGAGTGTTTAATTTATCAAAGAGTTAAGCGACACCATGGTAAGAAATATGGTTTATTAATGCCTTTACCGATTCTTGAATGACCATGGGAACATATTTCAATGGATTTTATAACTGGTTTTTCTAACACCCAAGCTAATCATGATATGATTTGGACTATTGTAGATCGATTTAGAAAACAAACATATTTCATTCCATGCAAGAAAACATTAAATACATCTCAAGCTGCTCAATTGTTTTTTAAAATTGTTTTCACTAACCATGGTTTGCCAAAAGTTATTATTTCTGATCGTGATTCTAGATTTTGCAATAATTTTTGGACTACATTATTTGCTAATTTAGGTACAAAGATTAATTTCTCATCTGCATTTCATCCTGAAACAAATGGCAAGTAGAAGCTACTAACAGTACAAATGCATACACAATTTCAAAACCACAAACATGGGATACACACTAGCATTTACTTCAGTTTGCATACAATAATACACCACATATAGCTACACAGAAAGCACATTTTCAAATCATTTATGGACATAGATTGCCTACACCTGTTATATCATTGTCAAACAAAGTTATAGCAGCTAATGATATTGTCAATATACATGCTACAATTTTTGCTAAAGTCAAAGACATGATTGCAAAAGCCCAGCAATCATACACAAAACAAGCTAACAAGAAAAGAAAAGCTATGAGTTTCAAAGTTGATGATTATGTTTGGTTATGCATTGGAAAGAGAAGATTACACAGTGTTGAGAAACACCTTGTTGTTAGGTTAGCCCCTAGATTTTATGGACCTTTCAAAATCATTCACAAAATCAATGACAATGCATTTAAATTAGAACTACCCCAACACTGGAAAATCCACAATACTTTTCAGATCAGTTTGTTACGACCTTTTAGAGGCCAATTACCTATTCACCTTGTCTATGAAAACCTTCCTTTGTTTGAAGAAGAAATTGTAATCCTTGAACCTGAAACTATTCTAGACACTGACTTTATGACCACTAGAACTAGCCATAGATACTCTAGATATTTGGTTAAGTTAAAAAATCATCCTGTTGAAGAGGCCCAATGGATGCATGCCCATGACCTAAGTTCTTACCCCTCATTGCTCGCTCCACATTGAGCTAATAGCAATTGAGGTCAATTGATATCCCACCTCGGGGGTATGATGCCAAGAGGCATATTCCACGATGGATTCCGTGAGTTTTTATTCCACGATGGATTTCGTGAGGTTTTGCAGTGGATTTTGTAAAACTATATTTTTTTGTCGGGGCTCGTACACAAGGTGGATTCCTTGTGCGAGAAGTTGACGGGGATGCTTGTTCTTTTCAGGCGTCATCTCAATTTAATGTGTATGTGGGTGACTCCACGACAGGTGATTTCACAAAATACATATTTAAATTAATGGACGTTTATGAGTTTAGAGTGCACTCATATTAAATTAAGTTTACGATAGAGTTCCAACCTATTTATTTATTTTATAGCTAAAGACTGCTAGATATTCACTTTTATCGATTTAATTTTATTATTTTCTAACAATTGTGAATGCTTGAGTAGTTGATGTGTAGAGGAGGCGGCAGTGGCATCGGGAAGCACTAGGCGATAGCGTGTATTCAAAAAATCTAGAATAAATTATCATTTTTGATAGGTGCACATCTTATTATTAAAGGCGTGGTGCTAATATTTATTTAGACACGCTTTTTTATTGAAGCACTTGACAAATATTTATTATTTTGTATACGCATGGGCGCATGGTTTAAATATTTCATTATGGAACATTGTATTTGGGCACAGCCCAGACTTTTGGGTTGCCCAACCACTTTATTATTTATTTGGACAAAAGCAAGCACAAAAGCTAAAGCATGCTTATAATTGTGAAATTGGGGTATTTTTTATCTTTGAGATGAATAAATTTATAAATACATGCCTTGTGAAGCGCTCACACAAGGCATGGGGGGAGATTGTACCCAATTTGTCTCTTTTCTTCATGTCGTGCAAATCTATCTTTTTGCTTTTTAAGCTTAAGTAGAGTTCTTTGTTCTTGGGGACCTTCCGGCACTCGCTATGTACACACCCAACATCCGATTTGAGCACCAGAATTTTTTGTAGACAACTTTTTAAAAAAAAGTGTCTGTGTGCTGACACACTTCTAGAGAGAGAGAGAGAGAGAGAGAGAGAGAGAGAGAGAGAGAGAGAATTGCACACCATGATCTGCTCTATGCTCTACGACGACCAAATCCATCTCTCACGACCTCGACCTTGTGCCCCTTTTGCACCTGGTTTCACCTTCACAATCTCCTATAGAAGTGCTGGCTGCTTCATAATGGCTGGACTAACTTTTACATGCATCGTGCTTGGTCTTGCCTTCTGTTATGATTGTACCCTTTGCGATTGTTTGCTTAGTCATGCCTAATTGTTTTCAAGCACCCATCCTTACTACCTCACTCCACCTGCACCACCTCCTATCCCCGTCTACATTGATTGGGCCTCGCCTTTCGTCTCACATGTAGAACCCTGCAGTACCTCCATCCCTGCGCCCTTTATTGCATACGTGAGCATTGCCACAACTGCCCAAGCTGGCAACTTGCCCTTAGACACCATGTGAGCTGAAGCTATGTGTTCACACCTTTGTTGACGAGTATTATTTCTTAACATTCCCCCCATATTGCAAATCCACATAGGAAAGTGTAATGATAATGTGCCTAATCGGATTATGGATTTACCTATCATGCTTCTACTAATGATGTTGCAACATGTCTAATTGGTTGGTCCTGGGGAGTGGTGATCAAGATACATGCCACTCCACTTTTGGTTACATGTTTATGCTTACAACAGGAGGGGCAATATTTAATGGGCAATCCCCTAAACAATCTTTGGTAGCTCTATCATCAACAAAAGTAGAGTAGTACATGGCTACATAGACTTCTTGAAGAGTTACAGATGTTCGAGCCCTTGCTAATCACCTCTTATTTGGCTCTGCAGATTAGAGGCCAAAGGTAGTAAAAGGACCATCAAAACATGGGGATGAGCATATCAAGCAACAAAAGGGGCTAGAGTTATCCTAAACTTGGAGAAAAATAGAGTAAGAGTTTGTGCATCGACACAAGGTTTCAATTGGAGTTTCAGCTTTCAATATGGACTTTGTGTGCTTTTTTATGGAAAAAGTAATTATTATTGCATCGCAAAGTGAACCATCATCCTTCAAGGCATCATTGTATGTACTTTGTTTTGTTGTCGCACTTAATGATGTATATAATTTCTATATTTGATGACGCAAGATTAGAGTTGCTACAGTGGAGAGAAAATGATTACTTGTGGATGCTCGCTAGCAAGAAAAGGTTGGTTCTCTTATCTGGAGATAATAGCCAATAGCATAACCCAAATGCACTTGTTGACCTGCATTACACCTGAACACAAGTATGATGGTACAGTACCAATGCCCAAAATAGAGCTTCGAAAAAGCGGACAATTATACATGTATGATGGTACAATACTAGAGCATAGGAAAAAATGTGCCTTTCAATTACGTCAATATTTTTCCTTTACTAATCAAGATTAGTTGAGACTAATGTTATCAATTAACAATAATTATGTAATCACAATGTTAGTGCCAAAAATGTTTCAAAAATAGTACTTGTAAAAAAATGATTAAGTTACTAATTAGTTGAGGTTTTAAAAGAATGAACCCTCCAAATTTGGCCATTTAGACGTGATTAATGAGAGAATATATTATTAATTTAAGAGGTCGGCCATTAAATTCCTAAGGACATTAACTCATATCAGGGGTCACTTTTCGACCATTATTCTTTCTTTTTGAATGGTTAAATATTCTACTATCATGTTTTCCACCAAAATCATGCTTCTTTTTTTGTCTACATTCATTTGAATCATCATTCTCTTCTCTTCACTTTGTTTCTTAGTTCTTAAAGAAGATTTTACTTTGTTGTAAAATTCCTCACCAAAATCACGTCTGGTTCTTACCAGCAGTTTGCATTGGTCTCCCTTCATCTCCTTTCACAAAATCTTGAGAAGATGATCAACAATCAAAAGAGTCTCTACACAGAGGACCAACACCACTTGCTTACTCATTGAGCTATAGAGATATAGTCCTCCATGGACCTGAAACGAAGTCATCTCGTTAGTTTTTAGCAGACCCAACTAGGTTGGGACATCCAAGCTACATCTTTACTTTGACCCCTAAGACATCCATTCTGTAAGATTTTGTTTCAACTAAATCCAAGCTTTTTCTATAATCTCTTCAATTTGATTCATTAAAAAATGGGTAAAAGAGTCCCATGGTGTTGATACAAATTGGTAGGGATAGATATACTAAGGATAAACCTCAAGCTAATAGAATAGAAAGTGAAAGAGTCCCATGGTGTTGATACAAATTGGTAGGGATAGATATACTATGGATAAACCTCAAGCGAATAGAAAGAGTCCCATGGTGTTGATACAAATTGGTAGGGATAGATATACTAAGGATAAACCTCAAGCTAATAGAATAGAAAGTGAAAATTTTCACCTTGATCTTGGCACTTGAAAATAGAATATCTTCATTATACAGTGTTGTAATATCAACTTTTTACCAAGCACTAATGGATAAGACAAGGATAATATATTATAATTAGAAGAAAGGAAGTACTTTGATTTATGAGAGACAAAAATATTTACCTAGTAATAGATTAAAAACGTTTATTATTCGATTTTTAGTCTCTTAAAATATAAAAAACATTAAATAAGTAATAGATAAAAGTATTAGTGATATTGTGTATCATATCAACTTTAGGACTAAGAGGATTTTATGTGTGCAAGATGCTTTGGAGAATATAAAGGATACAACTTCTTACTTGATATTAGCTCTTGGGGTCTTTTTCTCATCATACCCTCAACTATGATTCTTAATAGCACTATCAAGTTTCAATATCCTCAATTGAGATTCTTATTAGCACTATTAGATTTCAATACCTAAATGATGGCTTGATGTCATGGGATGATACTACTCATGCTATCATATCTTGGCAAATCTCTTAAGATCTCTTCCCTTGATTTGTAAGAAGAAATAGAAATGACTTGACTCTATTTCTTTCTCTCAGATCTTTGATTCCAATGCAAACTGATTTTATAATTGAAAGCATCACTACGTTATTGATACTTTATCATTGTATATCTTTTTTCAAATGTAATATATCTCAATTTCGCAAAAAAATGACCATCAAAATAATCTTTGTGATTATAGATCTCCTTTACTCTATAGCACTCATAATCTTATTTATTTTTTAAAAATAGTTTAAAGAGTATTATATGATGTTATACAAAGTTCTCTACATGAAATTTTGACAAGTCAATGGAGTTAGATAAATAAATTATTAGTGGAGTCATTTATATAATAATATAAACTATTAATAAATCAATGGAGTTGAATAAATAAGTCATTAGTGGTTAAATTCTTATATGAAACCCATGATAATAGATATAATTATTCAATATCTCTTGAATCTTTTTCTATAGCTCAAAAGGATAGAATATACTATTTAGTAAAGATAAACTATATTCCATAACTCTTCAAGAAGATACTCTCTCTAAAATAAAAATATTTTAGTGAATTGATAGAATGATTAGCAAATAAATGATTACAAATATATATTATCTAAAATATATATAACTATTCATATCTCTTATATATTTTTAAATCTCTTAAAGAAGATAGAATTTCTATAGCAAATATATACTAATGTAATATCTATTCAAAAAAATAGTTTATTTTGGATCCCAATTATGTAATGATAAGTAGAAATAAAAGCAAAGGAATAGCCCAAAAAAATTTAAGCTTTAGGATAATGGTCAAATGTGACTCTCTGATAATGTTATAATCTTTATTTTTAATAAGACCTTACACCTATAAAAAAAGCAAAAAAAAAAATTATAAAAGCATTAGACTCTAAAAAACTTTGGAAAGTTTTTAAGAATTTTTTTAGCTCATTTGTTATTTTAAAGCTATTTTTAAGAAAAAAAGAAGAAGAGAATCCTCCTTATATGTTGTAAGGGATAAGGGGAGCTGAGTGTGAATGGTTTTGAGGGAAAGGGGAAACCCTAACCCCAAAAAAGCACAAAAAAGGCCATTATGATATGGCGTGAATAGGGGGCATGATGGCCTATTTTTTGGTGGCCTTGAGGGAAAAGGAAAACCCTAACCCCAAAAAAACATTTAAAAATCACAAAAAATAGGCCATCATGATATGGCATGAATAGGGGGGTTGGGTCATCACGCAACCCCCCCATTCGTGCCATATCATGATGGTCATTTTTTGTGATTTCTTTGTGCTTTTTTTCGGTTAGGGTTTTCCCTTCCCCTCAAGACCATTCACACTCAACTTCTCGCCCCGTTGGGTACCTCCTCGCTCCATGTCGTGGAGGACTAAACCTGCGTGTGCAAAGTACAACCCCCCTATAATGTCTTATTTTTTGTGAGACCTTAAACCTATCAAAAAATTCAAAAAATCTTCGATAAAGTGATTAGGCTCTAATTTTTTAAATAAAATTTTTAAGATTTTTTTGAGCTCGTTTGCCCAAGCACCCCCTATTCACGCCATATCATGATATGCTATTTTTGGGTGATTTTTTTGGATATACACAAATTAGGTGGGGGGAATGTTGGAGAAAAAGTCAAAAGTTACGTCCCTAGGTCAACTGGGTGATCTTCTAGAACAAGTCAACCGAAGGGCCTTGCTTACTAGCCAAGGTTGTCACTATGGTGGCATGCATGATGGGGCTTCCTCCTTCTCCTCCCTCTATAGTTCCATCACATGTGTGGGTTGTTGTTGGTGTTGATATACTAGCTTCTTACTCTTGACCCTAGCAAAATCAAGGGCCTCAGCAAAAGAGTTAAGACTCTTAGACTTGACCTTGGCTCTCAATAGAGGATGGAGACCATTCAAAAACCTCTCCTTCTTAATGAAATTTGGGTTGACTCCACCAATGGCGACTCCCCACTTGTTCCATATAGAGATAAACTTCACCTCATAAGTTGTGCAATCAAATAGGGATGTCTGCTCTCAAGGTGGGTGAGTTGGTCCCATAATTGCTCAGTAGACTCGCCTACTGCAAACCTTGTTTGGAAGGCATTGGTAAGAGCATCCCAACTACCTTGAGTGATAGGTGGAAGAGCATCGTACCACTCCTTAGCCTCGTCTTGCATTAGGAGGTTGAATGCACATAGTTTTGATGGCTCATCCTCTCGTTGCACTATGAATGTTGCCATTTCAAAAGTCCTTAAGCACTCAACACTATCCCTTGTTTGCCCATGGAATATGGGATATGAACCTGCCATAGTGCTCTTGTGCAAGATAATACACACTTCCTAGCTAAGCAACGTAGATATTGGTGATGTTTTCTTTTCACATCAAAACAAAGATTTAAATATTTAATGAAACCTCGTAGTTTATGTAAGGAAAGATGAAAGGCTCCATAGATGCATTAATCTCATCAATGCGTGCTATACCAAAGAGTCTAAGCAAGCAGTGTTGAAAATGGAAATTTGTGCTAATGATTACGTGAATGGTTATGTAGTTTGAGAAAGGACAAACGTGTAGAGGAATCAACTGATCTAGTGGATTACCATCGTCCATTGATTCTCCTTCACACAATAGAATATGCACTAAAGGCTTAGAATAAAGTCTTCTTCATTGGGGGCAACAAAGAAATGATGAGGCAAAGAACAGTACCAAGGGGGCGGCCTTGCCACAACAGGTCCCAAGGGTGCTTGGATATCTCGGGTGCTAACACACCCACACCAAGTAATAGAGAGAGACACCACCTAGTCGGAGTAGTGGACTAGGACACTCTTATGAACTCACAATATGAAGGGTGGGGGATACAAGCACACACACCAGCAAATCAAGCATAGGACATGCATGCATCCACTCTTATCAAATTCACCAAGGGATGAGGGATATACACAAGTTACAAGAGGCAACATCATCTCCAAACACCACACTCAAAACCACTCTGTACAAGTACCATTGGGAGGACACCTCTCTACTCCCTAGATCCACCAACCTTATAGGATGGATTGAAACACATAAGAAGGAGACTTAGAATCCTCCAAACCATCATAGATACAAGAAAAAAGAATACTGCAAAGAACAAGAAAACATCACCGCCATCTATGTGCAAGTGGAATGTACCCAAACCATCGGTGGTAGTGTCCCAAATCTTTACAAGAAGCTACCATATGCAGAACTCTTTGATGGAGGGATGGTGTTACAACATGTGCTATGATGTTTGCAAGAGGATTACCGGAGTAACATGGAGGTGTTGTGTGTAGACAATGTTCTTATTAGTAAGTGCAATATCGTCACCCACTATTAGCTGTAGTGCAAAACTTGTTTTGGGTGAGGAGGATTCCTCCTTTTATAGAGAATTTGAGACTATGGTTTGGTCAAACTAACCATGGTGAGATCAAGCTAACTATGGTTTGGTGGGAAAATAGTAAAGGGTAAATCATGGAGTGGGGTGTATATACATGGTGAAATACATGGGCCATGTGGGGCATCATAAGTGGGTGAACTTTGAAGCATATACAAGATGGTGAAGTGAAAACAAGGATGAAATCAAAATGACCAAAGGGGGAAAAACTGGGCGGTGACATATAACTCGGGTGCGGCGATGGCGATGGGAAGAAAAGCTTGTATGATGGCGAGGTAATAAGGGTGGGCCCCACTTATGCAATCCATGTGAAGCCCAACAACTTAGCCTATAGTTGAATGTAAAGCTCACCATCTTCTAGTGGATGTGGAAATCGAAGGACTGATAGTGATGATGCGGGTGATGGGGTTGCGTGTTGCTGACCGGGCTTTTGCTGACAGTAAAAAAGGCAAAGGTACAGTTGCCAAAACCTACACAACCTGCACATGCAAAGTAATCTGAGAAGGATGACAAGAATGTATAACATAAAGTGTTTTGCAAGTATTGCAGGCAACGTAGTCATGATGTAAAGGACTGTCCAAGGATTGTTGCAAATTTGGCTACAAATGCTTCCACCTCTAGTGTTGAGTCTGCAAACCATGCACAGGATGTAGAATGTGCATTTACCTCACAATGCTGTTATTATCCATTGCTGCACGATACCTGTATGGTAACTACAGATTCACATGTTTGGTACTTCGACACTGGTGCTACCAAGCACATCACTTCGCAACGTAATATGTTCACCGACATTGATTCTGCCCCTTCGAGAAACATGATTACTTGTGCTAATAACTCCTCGTATCCAATTAAAGGAGTTGGTACAATAGTGTTGGCTTATGGGAGGGGATTAACTCAGGATTATAGCCTTAGTAAAAAAAAGTGAAAAAAAAATCAACATCAAATAACTAGTTAACAAACTCTTTGAACACACTGTCATCATCACAAGCACCACCACCTTCTTGAAACTATCATCGACTTCTCCCTCACGGTTATCAATCGACCTCATAGCCATCACATGGAGTGTACACTAGTTTGAGAGCTCCATGCAAAATTGCAATCATGAGAGAGAGAGAGAAAGAGAGAGAGAGAGAGAGTGTGTGTGTGTGTGTGTGTGTGAGGAGAGCAGAGGAGGTAGAGAAGAAGGAAAATAAAGGAGGAGAATGCGAGAAGGGGAGGAGAGAAGAGGTGGAGAAGAAGGGAAGAGAAGGAGAAAAAGATAGAAGGGAGAAGAGAAGAGGCGGAGAAGAAAGGAAGAGAAGGAGGAAAAGAGGAGAAGAAGAAGAAGAAAAAAAAAAGAGGATAGGGGAGGAGTGAAGAAGAAGGGAGGAAGAGGTAGATGAAGAGAATAGGAGAATAGAGAGGAAAGAAAGTGAAAGAAGAAGATAGAAGAGGAGAAGAAGAGAAGAAGGGGGAAAGATAGGAGGAGAAGGGAAGAAGAGAGAGTGAAAGAAGGATAGAAAGAGTGAAAGAGTGAGAAGAAAAAGAGCAAGAGGAGGTCATCATCAACAACCCTGAGATGTACTCCTTTGGCTTACGATAACTCCACCCTATTATGTTTGTCGAACAATCATTTTTCTCTTAGCAAGGTACCCATGTCACACGGAATCCCCTAGCCATTCAAGACTCTTGATTAAGACCTAAAGCTAGCACACATGGACTCCCTACTCGCAATGGCCTCGAAGAGATGATATTCTAGAGCAAGGATCATAAGAGTTAGGAATACATTTGTGAACGTGTACAACACGCCATCGCACGCAACACAGAACTAGATGCTTTCATAAATTAATGATCATTTATTAATACATGAATAGGAACCTAAGTAAAAGAGTTTCAATATTCAATGAAGAAGTTTTAGATTTTTAAAAAAAATAAAAATTTAACAGGAAAGAAGTATTAGAATAAGTAGGAGCTATTAATGTAGAGTTTTAAAAGGTAGGATAAATTGCATGACATACATCTAGATCCATGTCCTTAAGCTTAATCCCACTTCATTTGAGTAGCTTTATTTGCTTCTTCAAGACCAACACATTGTATATGATCAACAAACTATGAACAAAGTGCCTCACAAAGCCAAGCAATTGCTATCTAAATATCAAACCAATATAAATCTAATGTGAAAATGATGTTTTAGTACTCCCAAAGGCATATGAATTTTTTGCAAGATGTCCCAAGTATTCCAGCTATCTTTTATGCATAAAACAACCACCAAAGACCAAGTACATGTAAATTTCCTTCACAAATTAATTTTAGTCCACATAATATTTGGAAAGTGAGTATAAACTAATATGGGAGATCCTCAAAGTGAATAATTTTATCAAAATATGTGTGCAATCCAAAGCCAAGAGTAATCCAAAAACCTTCCACTTTTCCAAATAACGTTTAAACCTTATAGAAAGGTTTTTGTGGGGTAAAATAGATACCACATAGCTTCCAAATAATGAAAAAATATGGGGAGTATATTGACCAATGAAAAGGCATCCGCATGGGTTATTTTTAATATAAATAGCCTCTTAGTATTGAGAGATATCACTACCTTGACAAATCATCAAATCTCTCTCTCTTTCTATTTCTTTGTTACAGACACAAGAGCCCCCCTACTTCAAGCTAAGTTCAACCTAAGATTAAGCAAGAACCCTACTAGATCCAAGTAGACCCCTTTCTTACACCCCCTTTCTTCCCAAAAAAAAAGCTACCCCTATGCTTAAGCAACCCTTGCACTTACATACATCAAGTACCAATATCTCTTCCCAAGCATCTAAAGCCAAGTGATTTTGTCCTTATTCTTTGTTATCTTCAATTATATATGCATGTACTGTGTGTTATGTATACAAGGGGTACCTAGCTATTGGCATTGGCCTTTAGTCCAAGAGACTCAAGCATTGATGTTTAAAGAGACTTATTGCAATATGATCAGGAAGAAGCACTTGCTACTATTGTATACATTACGAATATGACATCTATAGTTATTGTATATGGTATGACACTTGAGGAGAAGTATATAAGCAAAAAACCAAATTTGTCCCATTTGAAAGTATTTGGATGTATTTCTTATGTGCATATTCTTGATGAGTTGCATAATAAATTAGATCCCAAAGTTTTTTTTAAAAAGCATTTATGGGATATTTCCTTGAGTAGAAGAGATAGAGATATTATAAGCCTAGTACATGTGAGTCGAGAGTTAGCAAGGATATTGTCTTTGATGAAATAAGTAACTAGTATAGCAATATGTAGGATGCAATTGGGGTTGATGTGCATGAGAGAGTGGTAATGCAGAAAACAAGTTAGCAATCACAACCATTGATAGGTCATAGGAGTCTCCTAGTCATGGGTTTGTTAGTGGACCTTGAAGTCCTAGATTATGGTCACAAGTCACTCCACCAAGTATACCACAGCTATCAAGGCAAGGCAAGGCAAGGCAAGGCAAGGCAAGGCAAGGCAAGGCAAGGCAAGGCAAGGAGAAGGCAATGCTATGGATGAAGAAATAACTACACTTTAGGAAAATGACACATGGGATTTAATGTCTTCACACCAAAAAGGCAAGAAACCTATTGGTTGTTGTAAATGGGTTTAAGGTAAAGCATAAGTCTAATGGATCTATTGAGTGCTATAAGATAAGGCTAGTTGCTAGAAGCATTGAATAAGTTGCCTCTAACTGCATATAAACGAAGAACATCAAGAATGCTTCTTTTAGCTATAGGAAAAAGTGAATATTGCTTTAAGAATATTTCTTTTAGCTATAGGAAAAAGTGAAGATTGTATTAAAAATATTTCTTTTGGCTATAGGAAAAAGTAAATATTTTATTAAGAATATTTATTTTAATATTTTTGAATTTGTAAATATAGAGAATTATTTTCTTTGTATCCATAAATCATGTAAATAGAGAAAAATAGTTTTCTTGGCATTTATAATTCATATGAAGTGAATTAAGATAATTAAAGTAGATGATTATAATTTTTTATTATAATTATCCACTTTAGACAAAATTTCACTATTATTAATTAAGTCGAATTAGATAAATTGCATACATAGTCATTAGAAAATTATTGAATTGAGTACATATATATTAGAACCTAGGATATTTGAATCCATTCACTTTGCCAACATGACAAAGTGAAATATGAACCCTAGGTCATGAAGTAACCAAAAGAACAATATAATTCTCCTTTGAGAAAAATAAAAGTTCAAAATTTCCTAGGAAAAATACTCACCTTATTGACTCGCATAGCTTCGAAGGTAAAAATCATGATTCCAAGGTCCAACTTAGTTTTCACAAATTAGGACAAAATTTAACCACTTTCCAACATATAAAAGTCTAGAAAAATAGTCAAAACTTATAATAAGGTCATGCAACCAACCTTTAACAAAGGATTACAAGCAAGATTGCGAATAAAGATTAATAATAACTAAGAAAATATCCTATGAAGGAAGACTAATTAGAATTTAGATCTCAGAAAGGGACTTAGAAAATAAAAAACTGAAGGGAAACTAGGAGAAATCTAAGAAGCCACGAATAAGACCAAGTTGGAAAGAATTGCAACTAAGTTAAGACCCTGCCATGATTGCCTCCCTACTTGTGCAGAAATATTTCTAGAGGAACAATTGCTTGTGCTTTTAATAGTGCATATAAGTGATGCCAGGAGGCATATTTCACGGTGGATTCCGCGAGGTTTTACGGTGGATTCTGTAAACTTTGTTGACCGGGGCTCATACACAAAGTGGATTCTTTGTGCGAGAAGTTGATGGGGATGCCTATCCTTTTCGGGCATTTCATTAATTTAGTGTGTACATGGGTGATTCCATAGCGGGTAATTCTGCAAAATACATATTAAATTAATAAACATTTATGAGTTTAGAGTGCGCACTCATGATAAATTAAGGTTAGGATTGATTTCTAACCAGTTGATTTATTTATGTAGTTGAAGACTGCTAGGTATTCACTTTTGTCAGTTTAATTGTATTATTTTACTAACGATTGTGAATGCTTCAGTTGATGTGTAGAGATAGCAGCAGTGGCAGAGGAAAGCATTGGAGGATAGCGTGTATTCGAGCTATCACTTATATTTTGATGGGCGCATACCTTAGGCATGGCACCTATATTTTGTCGTGCCTATTTATTAAGGCGTTGGATATTTATTTATTATTTTGTATGCGCATGGGCGCACGATTATGATATTTGTATTTAGACATTGTATTGGGTATGCCTGACTCTTTGGGCGCCCGCCCATTAGCTTTATTTCTATTTTGTGCTAAAGCAAACTCAAAGCCAAAAGCGTGCTATTTTGTAATTTGGGCTATTATTTGAGCTTGAAGATGATTAATACATAAAATACATGCTTTGTGGAGCTCTCACACAAGGCATGGGGGGAGATTACACCCAATTGGTCTCTTGTTCATGTCATGCATGCTTTCTACCTTGAGTTTTGTGCAAAAAGTACAGTTCTTTTGTTCTTGGGGACCTTCCGGTGCTCATTACGCGAGCATACAGCATCCGATCTGTGCACCAGTGGTATCAGAGCGAAGCTGAGATCGAGAGCTTCCAATCGCTACCTGTCTTGAGCGAAGGCGGAGCTCCTAGAACGATCGAGCTCTACAGTCAGTCTCATCGTGAACGGTTGATACGGGTGGATTCCTGGCTGTCAAGAACCTCTATCTACAGCCTCTGATCATGAAGGACCGACCTAGGGAACAGAGGACCACAAGGAAAGTTCCTTCTACAAGTCGTTTATTTCTCAACACTTTGACAGTAACTCCATAGCCAAAAGCTTAAAAAGCTTAATTGAAAGTTTAGAAAGCTTAATAGTAAGCTTTAATAAAGCTTACTCCATCAAATTTGTCAATCGGCGACATTAGTATACCTTCGCCGTGATTTTCGTTGCAGAAAAACGCCCCCCCTAAAATTCGACATTTTCTTCAGACTAAGCTTTAAGCTTAGTCAACCAAGTCTCAAGTCATACAAATCTTCAAGTTGGACAAGTTCAATAAGTTCTGCAACTCTGCAAGTTCTGCAAGTCAGCAAAGGTCAAAACTGACTTATGCCAAAAACTCCCATAAGGACTATTCATGCGCAGAAGCACTGAACTGCAAAGTTGTTCCCTGGAAGACTCTATTCGCATACACAGACTTGCTAAACCAGCTTCAGCACACGCAGAAGGTCATACACAGATTTTACGAAGACTTTAAATCCCGCAACTGCAAAAGTCGAAGACTGTGAAAGCCAAACAAAAATTTATAAGCCTTGTACACCCGACTTTGAGCTACGCTCATCCCACTAATTGGATTTTGAGAGTGTGAGGTCTTTTGAATTTTTACAGGATGACGGAACAAAATATGGAGGATTTAATGGGCTGAAGGCGATCTTCCTGAACCTACCATGGAACAAAAATTGGATTTAATTATGATGCAGTTGGATGAAGAACAAAGAGCCCGGCAAGACTTGCAAGTTCAATTGGCCAATTTACAACGATCGACTACCGACAAAGATGGACCACAATCTGAAGATCTTATCCGACGAACCATCGATGCAACTCTCGAAGCTCAATCCATCTGCAAAGAAACAAAGATAAGTAAAAGAAATTTCAAATTCCGTACTTTCAATGGAACTCGAGATGGAAAGACTGTTCTTGCATTCATCAGTCAGTTTGATGATTACTTTCATGAAGAGACATACGCTAAAAAAGATAAAATCAAGTGTGTCACTAATCATTTAGTGGATAGAGCATCTCTTTGGTGGATCGTGGTTTGTAAGAGCATAGATTGTCCCACTACCTGGGAGAGTTTCAAAAAGAAGTTTATGCATAATTTCCTTCCTCCACAATTCCATGAAAAAGCCATAAAGCAATGGGACCTTCTTCAGCAAAGAGATCGTGAGCCTATTTCCCAGTATACCAAACACTTTTGGAATGCCTTACTCCAACTACGCGTGGTTGAAGACGTACCTGAAGTGACTCACAAGCTCAAGTTTATGTCTGGATTACTTGGGCATTACTACGCTGAAGTCAATATGTTCAAGCCTGCAACTCTTGAAGATGCAATTTCTTTAGCTCATGACACTGAAGACAAGCTTTGAGGAAGAGACAAGCGTCCACAACAATTTCAAGCAAATGGTAACTATGGTTCTAAGCAATTCAATTCAAATTTTAGAAGATTCAATCAAAGTCAATTTCCTTCATCATCTTTCCGTAAGTCTTGGACAAAACCACCTGCTTTGCCATCAAATACCAATCAAAACCCTGAGCCATCTTCATAGCCAAATCCTAATATTCCTAGACTTCCTGCCATTGCAAACAATGTATCTAAAGCCAAACCTATAGTGTGTTACAAATGCCATCAACCTGGACATCTAGCAGCCAATTACCAAACGAAGAAGCCACCTGTCCATATCAACTATCTTGGAGCAATGGAAGATGAAGAACATGAGGAAATGCTTGACTTTACGGAAGATGAGGATGACATTACTACTCCTTCGGATACTTTACCAGGTATGCCAACTCCACATTCTTTGTTGACAATGAAATGTTTAGTGCATGGAAAAGAAAAGATTATTTTGCATGATGATGGTAGTACACATGATTTTATTTCTGCAAAGTTAGTGAAAGAATTGAAATTACAAACTGCTTTTACGCATTATCGCATTAAAGCAGCATGCTTAGGCACAAGGTATAATGGAATACAAGAGGCGCATGATTTAGAAATTCAAATTGGTGAATACACTGAAAGAAGAAATTTTCTAGTTGTACCATTACAGTCCAGTGATATTA
Organism: Lygodium microphyllum; assembly: GCF_053477565.2. NCBI lineage: Eukaryota > Viridiplantae > Streptophyta > Polypodiopsida > Schizaeales > Lygodiaceae > Lygodium > Lygodium microphyllum. The sequence goes on along the minus strand of NC_141144.1, from coordinate 121,930,018 downwards.
TCCTAGGTATGCCTTGGCGTCATCAGCATAATCCTGATATAGATTATTCTACGCATTCAATTAAAATTCATTTTCAAGGAAAACACATTACATTGTATGGTATGCACGCATCCAATAATTTTCCACTGCTTACTCATACTCAAGCTAAACGTGTATTACGCAAAAGTAGTAAATCTTATCTAATTTGGGTGAATGAACTTCAAGCTAAAGAAAAACATATGCACCTTAGGCATAAAGAATTCCTTGCACAATTTAAAGATTGTTTTGCTGAAGATCTACCACCTGGACTACCTCCTTCGCGTCCTGAAGACCACAAAATAGATTTAATTCCTGGTACACAACCACCTTGTAAAGCACCATATAGGCATAACCAGAAAGAACATAAAGAAATTCAAAATCAAGTTGAGGAATTATTAAACAGAGGATTAATTAGACCTAGTAGTTCTCCATTTGGCGCACCTGTTTTGTTGGTAAAGAAGAATAATAATACTTATCGTATGTGCATTGATTATCGTGCCCTAAATAAGATTACTGTAAAGAATAGATATCAAATTCCTAGGGTAGATGATCTTATGGATAAACTACAAGGTTCTGCCATATTTAGTAAAATAGACCTTAAATCTGGTTATCATCAAGTGAGATTAGATAAATCTGATATATTTAAGACTGCATTTAGAACACAATTTGGTCATTATGAATTTTTAGTGATGCCTTTTGGACTGACTAATGCACTTGCTACATTTAGTAGAATGATGAATCGCATATTTTTAAAATATCAGCATTGTGTTATAGTATTCTTTGATGATATCTTGGTATTCAGTAAAAATGAGAAAGAGCATTATGAATTGCTGTCTTTGGTTTTCAAGTTGTTGAAAGATAATCAATTGTATGCTAATTCGGAAAAGAGTGAGTTCTTTCAAACATAAATTGAATATCTAGGTCATATTGTGTCATCAGAAGGTATTAAGGTTGACCCTAAGAAGATAAAAGCACTATTAAACTGGCCTATACCTAAAAATGTGCATGAGCTACGTTCCTTTCTAGGTCTTGCTAGTTTTTACAGGAAGTTTGTGCGAAATTTTTCATTACTTGCTTTGCCTTTGACTAAACTTTTAAAAAAAGGTATTGTTTATCATTGGTCTGATAATCAATAGAAATCTTTTGATTTATTGAAACATGCATTAACCCATACTCCTGTATTACAACTACCTGATTTCAATAGACCATTCTTTTTAGTAGTTACTGATGCTAGCGGATCTGGAATAGGAGCCATAGTTATGCAAGATAATCATCCCATAGCCTATTCTAGCTGTAAACTGAAACCATCCGAACTTAAATATTCCATATATGATAAAGAATTGTTAGCTGTGGTACAAGCTTTAAGACAATGGAAACATTATTTAATGGGTTCTGAGTTTATGATTAAGACTGACCAACAAAGCATTAGGCATCTGCTTAGTCAACCTCAAATATCTGACCGACATATCAAATGGGCAACTTTTATTCAGAGTTTTCATCCCCTTATCCCAATATCAACCAGGTAAAAGAAAATGTAGTAGCCGATGCATTAAGTAGAACACCGACCATTCATAATAGTTCTATCATATCATTTGATTTTCTAACTCCTATGAAAGATACTTATCATCAGGACATTACTTTTCATGCTAATTGGAATAAATTAGTTCAAAATAACTGGATTCCTATTGATTCACTATCTTACAATGATGGATTCATGTTTTATGAAAAGAGATTATGTGTTACAGTTTCATTTAGATCTTTTGTTTTGAATGAGATTCATTGTCCTCCATATCAAGGTCATAGAGGTATTATATCTACTTTGCGTACATTAATTGAAGATTTTTATTGGCCACATATGGACACTGATGTATCTAACTTTGTTTCTGAATGTTTGGTTTGTCAAAAAGTTAAGAGACATCATGGTAAACAGTATGGTTTGCTTATGCCTTTATCTATTCCATCAAGACTATGGGAACAAATTTCTATGGCTTTTATTACTGGTTTACCTAATACTAAGGCTAACCATGATATGATTTGGACTATTGTAGACAGGTTTAGTAAACAAGCATATTTGATTCCATGCAAGAAAACTTTAACAGCATCTCAAACAGCACAATTGTTTTTTAAAACTGTTTTCACTAATCATGGATTACCAAAAGTTATTATTTCTGACCGTGATTCTAGATTTTGTAATAACTTTTGGATTACTTTGTTTGCTAACCTAGGAACAAAGATTGATTTCTCATCTGCATTTCATCCTGAAACTAATGGACAAACAGAAGCCACTAATAGTACTATTTTAGATCTTTTACGTGCTTATACTATTTCTAAACCATAGACATGGGATACACATTTACATTTACTGCAGTTTGCATATAACAATACACCACACACATCTACAAAGAAAGCACCGTTTGAAGTGATTTATGGTTATAGATTGTCTACACCTGTTGCATCTTTATCAAATAGAATTCAGAGTGCTGATGATATTGCGAACATGCACGCTACTATTTTTTATGAGGTTAAAGACATGATTGCCAAAGCCCAGCAATCATATACAAAACAAGCCAATAAGAAAAGACAGACCATGAATTTCAAAGTTGATGACTATGTTTGGTTAAGAATAGAAAAACGTAGATTACAAAGTGTAGATAAACACCCAGTTGTGAAATTAGCACCTAGATTCTATGGACCATTCAAGATCATTTACAAAATCAATGACAATGCATTCAAATTAGAACTACCACCACACTGGAAAATTCACAATACCTTTCACATTAGTTTATTACGACCCTTTAGAGGCCAATTACCTGTACACCCTCTTTATGAAAACCCACCTTTGTTAGATCAAGAGACTGAAATCCTTGAGCCTGAAGCTATCATAGATACTGACTTTATGACCACTAGAACTGGCCGTAGATATTCTAGATATTTGGTCAAGTTTAAAAACCATCCTGTTGAAGAGGCCCAATGGATGCACTCTAGAGACTTAAATGCTTTTCCCACTCTGTTAGCTCCACATTGAGCTAATAGCAATTGAGGACAATTGCTATCCCACCCTGGGGGTATGATGCCAGGAGGCATATTTCACGGTGGATTCTGTGAAATGCATATTTCACGGTGGATTCCGTGCCACAGTGGATTCCTTGAGATTTTACGGTGGATTCCGTAAACTTTGTTGACTGGGGCTCGTACACAAAGTGGATTCTTTGTGCGAGAAGTTGATGGGGACGCCTATCCTTTTCGGGCATTTCATTAATTTAGTGTGCACATGGGTGATTCCATAGCGGGTGATTCTGCAAAATACATATTAAATTAATAAACGTTTATGAGTTTAGAGTGCGCACTCGTAATAAATTAAGGTTAGGATTGATTTCTAACCAGTTGATTTATTTATGTAGCTAAAGACTGCTAGGTATTCACTTTTGTCGGTTTAATTGTATTATTTTACTAACGATTGTGAATGCTTCAGTTGATGTGTAGAGATAGTAGTAGTGGCAGAGGAAAGCATTGGAGGATAGCGTGTATTCGAGTTATCACTTATATTTTGATGGGCGCATACCTTAGGCATGGCGCCTATATTTTGTCTCGCCTATTTATTAAGGCGTTGGATATTTATTTATTATTTTGTATGCACATGGACGCACGATTATGATATTTGTATTTAGACATTGTATCGGGTATGCTTGACTCTTTGGGCGCCCACCCATTAGCTTTATTTCTATTTTGTGCTAAAGCAAACTCAAAAGCCAAAAGCATGCTATTTTGTAATTTGGGCTATTATTTGAGCTTGAAGATGATTAATACATAAAATATATGCTTTGTGGAGCGCTCACACAAGGCATGGGGGGAGATTGCACCCAATTGGTCTCTTGTTCATGTCGTGCATGCTTTCTACCTTGAGTTTTGTGCAAAAAGTAGAGTTCTTTTGTTCTTGGGAACCTTCCGGCACTCATTGCGCGAGCATACAGCATCCGATCTGTGCACCAACAAGTTTAGCCTGATGCACTTACAAAGTTGATTGAATAGAATCAAAATCCTACTTTACTCAATATACAGCATGATAAAAAGAAAAGCATGTTAGACCTTCCTCAAGGCTATCTATAGATCCCTTTTCCAAAGGGGATTAGCTTTGCCACCTCCTCAAGGCTAGCTATAGATCCCTTTTCCAAAGGGGATTAGCTTTTCCACCTCCTCAAAGAGTTCAAACCGATCCTAATGGTGAGATGTCGCTTGTAAGGGAATCCTTGGATAGGAGGAGTTAAGAGTGCCAGGGGGCTCTGGGTTAGTAAACTCTTAGACTCTTAAGAATTGTCAAACCCGTTTGCGTAACTTAGGATGGGGACTCCCTAAGGGCTCTAGTGCTAGTTAGGGGAAAAAATCTTGGTAAAATAAAGGCCTTCGTGCCATTCTTCTATATGGGCGGAAGGTGAACACTTGTATAAAAATATCTATTAAAGTAAAGAAGTTATTTTCTAAAGAATTATTTTTATTGTTTGTGTATTGTGACTTAAATTACGTAAGCAAACATTGTGACTAAGAGGCTTAATTAAGGAAGTTGATTTTATGTATACAACTTAAAAGTGATAGGTAAGTAAATAACTAAAACTACCAAATCAAGGGAAGAGAGAGAGAGAGAGTTCCTTATGAATCTATCCTAAGTCAAGGTGGACTTGGTAAGTTGAGAGCTTCTTTACAAATTATATATGCTATCGTATAGGAAATATTGATCCATAGAACCAATTAGAACCTTGACTCTATATCGTTTTAGGAAACTGAGTGAGATTTTTCCTTACTATGGGTAGAGGGTTTGACGTATTCATACTTCCCCTCGTTTCTTATACTCCTTGATGAGACATAGTATGGACTAATTTGAAAATTTATTGATTTACGCTTAAGGTCTTGATGTAAAAGTTTGAAATGATTGTCTCCTAAAAGGTCCAGTATGGGTTTCTATAACAAGTGGGATACACACCGACTAGGGTTTAGACACCTCGTCACACTAACCGGGGTATTTAAGGTGTAAGAGCCCCAGATTAGGGCAACTAGTTATTATCAAGATCATACTCTTCATCTTCATCTCCAGCTTCCATGGCTTCCTCCTTCCTTCTCTCCTCCCTTCTCTCTTTCTCTCCCTTCTTCTAGTCTTCTTCCTTCTTCTTCTTTCTCTCTTTCTCTCTCCTCAGCTCTTCTTCTCTCTCCCCTCTCAGCTTCTTTCATTACAAGTGGTATCAGAGCTTCAATCTTTTGTCCTTTTCTTCTTTCCCCTTTCTCCCTTTTCAAATCCCAAAAACCCGAGTTACTCAGCTTACAGGTACAGGTACAGCAAGAAGGACTGCAATTAACTTTAGCTTTTGGAGCAAGCAAGAGCTATGGCTGGAGACTCAGACATATCTGGAGGTAAAACAGTTAAAATAGTAGGTCGTCACTTCTTTTCATGCAAATTTTAAGGGTTCCAGGCCAAGTTTAGGGTCCCAAGAGTTGGAAAAGGGAAAAACCTCAGTTACTTTTTGCTCCAACCCCCTTTTCTCTCCTCCTAGGCAAGCTGCCATAGCCATACAGCAGAGAGAACTCCTCTTTTTCCCTGGAGCAGCCATGGGAGGGCAAAAATGAAGCCCCAGGAGCCTTCCCCACTTGCTCCTGACCACAGGCCATACCCTTGAGAAGGGTCACATGCCAAGAGAGACCATGGAACAACCCTCAATTTGCGGTGCATTTTGCACTGTTGTTCCTTACTCCTCCTGCCTCCCCCCTCTGCCCCAACCTTCCTTCCCTGCTGCCCTTTGCGATTCCAGGCCGCCTTGAATCAGTACATTGACCTCCTCCTCCTTGATACTCTTGCTCCCGGGATTCAGCCCACAAGGTGGACATCATTTGGACTGTTTGGAACAGTTTGGGGCAGCCATGGATTCTTCAAGCTAAACCATCTCTGACCCTAAGAGATCATACCCCACAAGCCCTTCAGCCCATGAATGATTTCTTTTGCCCGGATGAAGATATTGAATTCATCATGCATGGGAGCTTTGTGGGCAGCCATGAAAGATTCACTTGAAGCTTCCCATTATTGAAGCTCAAGCTCAGGGACAAGCACGGGAGCCTTCTTCATCAATAGGAGCATTCGAATGCTAAAGTATTCTTCCATGGAGGCCCAACCAACAACCAGACTTGATCAATGGAGCAAGCGGCATCATGATGATTCATGATTCAATGGTCTTCCCAAGCATTAAAGAGGTATGCCATTCTTATCTTAATCTCTCAATTTAGCCACTTGCTGAGCTTAATCCATTGTTGGAGAGATTCAAGATTGCATAGGTTTAATAGTTCAATCCTCTTCATGTGCAAGCATCATACCTCTTCCTAAAATTCATTGTAATGGCTGACATTAACCCCCTATCTTGTCTTGTGATCTTGGATGAATAATAGCCATTGTAAATTGGGTAGTAGCAACCAGTGAGTCACTGGACTGCCAAGGTAATCCCTACCCCAACCTTTATCATTCCTTGAATCTCATGAAAAGGCCTTTTTTCTTCTTTCCAATGCATCTCATACTGATTGCTTATTAAAAATGCCTGCCATGTATACTCCGGGGCTAAGAAAAAAGGCCGATGCCAGGCGAGGTGGTAAGACAAAAGAGAGGTGACCCTCCCTTACCACTTAAGACCCTAAAGGGGTGCATAGCCCGGCCGGGGCTTTGCCCACCTCCCTGTGATCTGGAGCCCAATAATTGTATGTAGGTGTAGGTACTTCCATGATCTCCACTCCCCTACCCCAATGATCCTTCTTGGATACTCCACAATGCTAATGGCACCCATGTATGACACTTGAAGTACATGCAGTCAAAGGAGATGTATGGCAAGGTATGCAATGATGCTCGGGATTATGCTCAGTATGCTCAAAATGCTATTGATGTGGCTGATCAGGCCACTTGAACAATCACATTGTTTGATGCAATCGAATTGGTTGAGACATATGCAAGAAAGTACCGTAAGAATGAGCATTTTCAGCAAGGTGTTGGACCTCCCCGCATTCCTTCATGGTCAGCCCCATACACGGAGGTGGTTTTCAAGGCACTTCAATGCCTAATAACAACCCCAAAGTACCCACCTACCCTGCCTTCCATGCTGAAAGGAAAATGGGCACTTTTGGAACAACATCAGGCTCGAATGTTGAAAATAGGTATGCTAAAAATAAATAGTCCACTGCATCACCTTCGCATGGATCTAGCAGTCAACGATTCATCTCCCCAAATGTTGTGAAGGAACAGAAAGAAAAGGGCCTATGCTTTGAGTATGGAGATAAGTACACTGCTGATCCATGCCTCCAAATGTCCATACAAGACAACTAAGGTCAAAGTTCATAGCATGTATTGACCAGGCTGAGCCCACAAAGGATGTTGATCACGAGCAGTTCTATGATCCTGAGGATGGGTTTCCCTTTGACCTGGGTAGTGCTCCTCCACAGATACTTGATTTAACATCCCACCCACCTCCCACTTCCCTTTGCTCGATCTCCTTGGATGCTTGGACGGGTTTCCACAGCCCCAGTACCCTTCGCATTATTCAAGGCATTATCAATGGAAAGCATGTTTTCATCCTTGTGGATAGTGGAAGCACTCATAGTTTTGTCAATAAATCAGCCATTGATGATCGGTTGAAATGTACCCCCATGGCATTACAACACCCCTTGAAGGTCCAAGTAGCAAATGGCGAAGAAGAAATCAGCACACATGTATGTCCTGCATTTCCCTTATGCCTGGCTAAAAATTATGTGGCACTGGTTGATCTGATTGCCCTAGATATGGGCCCCATTGATGTTGTCTTAAGCTATGATTGGCTAAAATAACTTGGGAAAATTGATATGGACTTCTCTCCGCTTTACATGGAATTTATGATGCATGGACAGCCTATCCACCTAGAGGGAGTTCAAGATCATGTTGATTTTCAGTTCATTACAGCAAAGCAACTCAAACGGGAATTTAAGAAATGCTCATAAATCTTTGTTTTGCAATTAAATAAGGACAATTCTGATCAACCCTCCGTAGTATCTCATGATTCTACCTTGTAGGCCTTACCTGAGGAATACAATGACTTATTTCAGATGCCTACATCCCTCCCTCCCAAGAGACAAGTGGACCATCCACTTGACCTAGAGCCCCATTCCAAGCCATTGAACAAACCCCCCTATAGACTCTCCAAGTGTGAGCGTGAAGAGGTTGCAAAGAAAATCAAGGAGTTGTTGGAGATCGGTTTCATTGAACCGAGTTCTTCGCCTTATGCATCCCCTGTCCTCTTAGTCAAAAAGAAAGATGGCTCCTTTCACATTTCCATTGACTACAGAGATTTGAACAAAATTACAGTGAAGAACCGCTACCCCATTCCACGGATTGATGATTTGCTGGATGAGTTAAAAGGGGCATGCGTTTTCACTAAGATTGACTTGTGCTCTAGCTACCATCAGATTCGTATGCATGCAGGAGATGAGGTCAAAATGGCCTTTAGGACTGATCATGGACTTTACCGTTTTCTTGTGATGCCTTTTTGGTTAACTAACGCCCCTACCACCTTTCAAAGCCTCATGAACAAAATCCTACAGCCCTTTCTGTTCAAGTTCGTGCTTGTTTTCTTTTATGACATCCTCATTTACAGCAACTCATCTATGGAGCACTTGCTACATGTTCGGAGGGTGTTTGACATATTGAGAGAGCATCAACTCTTTGCTAAGGAGAGAAAATGCATATTCACGCAGACATATGTGGAGTACTTGGGACACATTGTGAGCAAAAATGGTATACAGGCTGACCCAAAAAAGGTGCTATGTGATAAAGATTGGCCCACTCCTTCCACCACCACTTCTTTGCATGGCTTCCTTGGTCTCTCTTCATTCTACCGATGCTTCATTAAGCACTATGCCACCATTCCAGCACCTTTGATTAATCGCTTAAAAAAGAGTCATTCTTTTGGATGCCACTACAGATCATAGCTTCAAACAATTAAAGGATGTGCTTACTTCAGCCCCCATCTTTGTTTGCTCTAACTTCTCCAAACTATTTACCATTCATTGTGATGCCAGTGGCTAGGGTATTGGTGCAATATTATTGCAAGAGCATGGTGTGATTGCATTTGAAAGCCACAAGCTTGATGAGAAGGAGATGCAAATGAATGTATATGACCAAGAGATGTTGGCCATCCTCCATGCCATCAAGAAATGGCACCACTATTTGTATGGCAACTGCTTCCAAGTCAAAAGCAATCACCGAGTCCTCCAATACTTCTTGACTCAGTTTACTTTGACTCCTAAGCAAAGGCGATGGGTGGCAACCTTACAGAACTATGACTTTGGCATTCCACACTCGGGGGGCAAGGATAATATTGAGGTTGATTCTCTCTCTCAAATGTGGGCATGCAGAGTGTCCTCTATCTCACAATTGCACAGTGATTGGATTGAAGAGCTCTAAGAGGCTTACTTGTTAGATGATCATTTCAGCCACACATTTCAGAAATTACAGCATGGGGTTATGGCTGAAAACTCCCAATATCAACTCAAGCATGGCCTTATTTGGTCCCATGGCAAGATTGTCATCCTGCACACTTCCCCCTTCATGCAGAAGATTATGGAAGAAATGCATTCTTGCCCCACTACTCGTCACTTGGGTGTTTTCAAAACATATGATAGGATTGCCAAGAGCTTTCATTGGAAAGGCTTATGGAGGGACGTCAAGGACTTTGTGACCAAGTGTGTTCCATGCCAACAGAACAAGGATAGTACACTCAGGCCCGCTGGCCTCTTGTAGCCTCTCCCTATCCCTGAAGGGAAATGGACTCACATCACAATGGACTTTATCACTGGCCTTCCTGCGACTAAGAAAGGGTGGAATAGTATCTATGTGGTAGTTGATCACCTCGCCAAAGCTGCCCACTTTATCCCCACTAAGATCCAATATACTGCCTCTCAGGTGGCCACTCTGTTTATGGAAAATTTCTTCAAACTACATGGCTTACCACAAGTCATAGTACATGATCTAGATGCTAAGTTTATGAGCAACTTCTGGCAGACAGTTTTCACCTACATGGGGACCAAGCTTGCTCCATCCACTGCGTACCGCCCTCAGACTGATGGCCAAGCTGAGAGAGTGAACAAATGGCTTGAGACATATTTGAGGAACTTTTGCCATGATGTACAACACAGTTGGGATACGTGGCTTCACTTGGATGAGTTTGCATATAATAACTCCGCACACTCTAGCATTGGAGTTTCCCCTTTTGAGGCCTTATATGGATATAAGGTTCCCCTTCCCACAGTCTTATTTACTGATAAGATTAACCATCAAGGTCAAGCTGAATTGGATCGCACGCAAGCCTTACTTCAGCAATGCAAAATGAATCTTCAAAAGGCCCAAACACACATGAAACTCTATGCGGATGAAAAATGAAGGCATTTGGAATTCCAAGAGGGGGAATTCCTCCTTTTGAAAGTGCCTAAGTCATGCTACTCAACTCTCAAACAGGGCAGCAGTAACAAGCTAGCCCATCACTTCTATGGCCCATACCGGATCCTGAAAAGAGTTGGCGACTTGGCCTATTGCTTAGAACTCCCCCCTACCACCAAAATCCACAATGTCTTTCATGTCAGCCAACTAAAACCCTTTGTAGGCTCCTCAGGGGACTATGTGGAAGAACTTCCCCCCATAGATGAAGAGGGCATCACTCAATATGTCCCTGAAGCAATCATTGGGTAGCGAGATAAGCACTTACGATCCCGATCCATCAAACAATACCTCATCAAATGACAAGGCCTACCCTTGTAAGAAGCCTCTTGGCGCCCAGCAACCATCCTCAATGAATTTTCCTACCTCCGTGAACCCCAACGATTGGAAGATTAGCCGGTCATGCCCCAAGTTGCCCACCCTTTGCCTACAGACTGCACACTATTTCAGAACAATTTTGTACTTACTCAAATCACATGCATGTGCATTCTACATAGGCTGAAAGTACTCGTCATAAGCTCTGTTTCGACATATGGTGCGCCCTATTTGGAGTAGCCTATCAAAAGTTATGACCAATTTACTTCAGTAGACCCGTCCAAGACTGCATGTTGTCCCTAGACTCTCCACACCTAATCTTCATTGTCAAAGGGCTCTGAATAGTACTCTGTAACCCTCCCTTAGCCCACCCATCACTCCCCTCTATTTCTCCTTGTTTTTTAGGGCAAAAACCTTTCGAGTGGGGATGGATTGTAATAAGCGGGATACACACCGACTAGGGTTTAGACACCCCATCACACTGATTGGGTTATTTAAGGTGTAAGAACCCCAAATTAGGGCAACCAATTATTATCAAGATCGTACTCTTCACCTTCATCTCCAACTTCCATGGCTTCCTTCTTCCTTCTCTCCTCCCTTCTCTCTTTCTCTCTCTTCTTCTAGTCTTCTTCCTTCTTTTTCTTACTCTCTTTCTCTCTCCTTAGCTCTTCTTCTCTCTCTCCTCTTAACTTCTTTCATTACAGTTTTTTTTTTGGAAAATGAGTCTATCTTGATTTTGGATCATGTGTAAAACAATTGGATTGATGTAGAAAGGGTATTTCTAAGCTATCATCTCAATCTGAGCTATTATCTTCATAAAATGACCTTGAGCTATTGTCTGAGACATGTCTGAATTGGATTCATGTATGTTGTATAATATCCGAATTAAATACTCTCCTATAGCCAGGTTTTCGATATTTTTTGTCTCTCTATTGCAGAATACATTCTTTCTTTCCAAGATTTCTTATCTCTCTTCTTTGTGACTTTTCTTACTAAATCCCTATGGTAAGGCCTTTTGCTTACCCCCCCACCCCCGACATTTGGTAAATTTGATGTTAAAGGTTGTCTGAATAGTTACAAGATGGGTGATGCTACAGGATATTCTCTAGGTTCTTTTGATAAAGTGAGATAATAATTGGATGTCTTGCATTAGCCTATTAAAGGTTGTGAGTGCATTGGCTAATCCAAAAGACATCACAATGAGTTCATAATGACTGCACCTTGTGTTAAATGTAGTTTTTGGAATGTATTCTTCTTTTGTCCTTATCTAATAACAGCCTGCTCTTCCATCAATCTTTGATAAGATCTTTGCACCTTGAAGACAATCAAGTAATTCATCTACCCTTGGAATTGGATATTTTTTCTTGATCATCACCTAGTTCAATCCATGATAGTGGATGCAGAGGTGAATTACTTGGTCTTATGTATCCTTGTTCCAAAATTTTCCTGATCTTATGCAGAGGTGAATTACTTGATCTTCTTCTTTTAGAATGGCATTAGGGCTCTCCATGGTGAATTACTTGATTTGGTGAATTACTTGGTCTTATGTATCCTTGGTTCAAAATTTTCTTGATTTTTTCTTTCAACTCAGTGGCTTATGGAATGGATATATGATAGGGCTACTTTGCTACTAGTGTAACTCCTGGTGTTAGCTTAATCTCATGATCAAATTCTCTTGGTGATGAAAGTTCTGTCAAATTTTCTGAGAACACCTCTATATATCTTCTTAATCAAGTTGGTTCTTCATTAGCTTCCTTCCTTGCTCAATCTTATTAAATTTGATTAGGTAGATAGGCAATCCTTTTCTTAGTCCCTTCATTATCCGAGAAGATTTTGCTAGTTGGATTCTGTGGTTTTCAGATTCGCCTTGAGTGATTTTTATCTCCCCTTTTTGATTCAAGAATGTGGTTTGACCTTTCCCGCAATGAATATGAGCATCATTGGGAGTTAGCCAATTCATTCCTAGCAAGTACTCATAAGGTCCTAAATTCATGACGCTAAATCCCATGTTGCAAAGATTGCCTCCTAAGTTAAATTCCACTCTTCCAGTCTATTGAGCAATAATCACCTCTTTTCCATTTGCCAATTCTACTAACAAGTTAGATATAGGTAGAATGTTTATTCTAGCCTATTTGCACACTTCAGTGAGATAAATGAGTGGGTGCTTCCATAATCAATCAAAATCTTAAACGTTTTACCTTGGTAGATTGCTCAAGTTTGGATTACTTAGAACTAGTAATTGGGGCCCTTCTTGTTGAGAGCAACATATACAATTGCTCTTTCCATGTCTGCTTCTAAAGTGGGATCTTCATCTTTGTCTATTTATTTGCTCCTCCCTTTAAAGGTTACTCCAACAACTTTCCCTTTGGTGGTTGAAACTACTCGATTCTAGCCATGAAATTATTCTTGGTGGATTGGTTGACCTAACTTTGGGCATTGTCTTTTGAAGTGACCAAGTTCATTGCAAAACATCTCCATACCTCCTTATTACTGACAGCTGGTACAAAGTTTCCAATTGCACTTGTCTTGGCCTTCTTTCTTTCACTGGTCTAGTATTATCCTTGGATCCTCTTGACATATTCTCACATTCCTTTTTGTATGGACAGCTTTGTCCCCAAAAATTTCCACTCTTGAATGTTGATTGAAGTTATTGGATAATGGGCCTTGCTTGAATTAATACGTCTTATAAGTCAGATGGACACATTGCTTTGAGACGAGTATCCAATGGAGGGTTAGTCTGCGATAAAACTTTGACACTTGTTGGATGATGTCCATGGGCAGGGCATACTTCAAAAGGGACACAAATTTAGAACAACAGGATTCTAAGCTCAATTTGAATTGTTTCAATTAAATAATTCATTCATTTTTTGTGTGCGATATACCCGTGGGAGGTATCACCCACATACAACTTCCTTTAAATTTTTCCAAGTAATAGTTACTTTCACAACAACTGATGCCAGGAGGCATATTCCACGATGGATTTCGTGAGTTTTTATTACACGGTGGATTTCGTGAGGTTTTACGGTGGATTCCGTAAAACTATATTTATTTGCCGAAGCTCGTACATAAGGTGGATTCCTTGTGTGAGAAGTTGACGGGGAAGCGTGTCCTTTTCGACTGTTAGATTAATTTAATGTGCATGTGGGTGGTTCCAAAGTGGATGATTATGCAAAATACATATTAAATTAATGAACGTTTACGAGTTTAGAGTGCACTCGTATTAAATTAAGGTTAGGACAGAGTTCCAACCTATTTATTTATTTTGTAGAGCTGAAGAATGCTAGGTATTCACTTTTGTCGATTTAATTTTATTATTTTCTAACAATTGTGAATGCTTCAGTTGATGTGTAGAGTAGGCAGCAGTGACATTGGGAAGCACTGGGCGATGGCGTGTATTCAAATTACTTAGAAAAATTATTATTTTTTGATGGACGTGCACCTTATCATTAAATGCATGGTGTTAATATTTATTTAGGTGTGCTTATTTATTAAAGTGATTAATTAATATTTATTATTTTGTATGTGCATAGGCACTCGGTTTAAATATTTCATTATTGGACATTGTATTTGGGCACATCTCGAGACTTTTGGGATGCTCACACACTTTATTATTTATTTAAGCAAAAGCAAACACAAAAAGCCAAAGCATGCTAATTGTAAATTGGGCTATTTTTGAGCTTGGAGATTAATAAATTTATAAATACATGCCTTGTAAAGCACTCACATAAGGCATGGGGGGAGATTGTACCCAATTTGTCTTTTGTCTCATGTCGTGCAAATTTTTTTTCTTGCTTTATGAGCTTTTGGTAGAGTTCTTTATTCTTGGGGACCTTTCAATGCTCACTATGCGCTTATACAACATCTGAATTGCACACCAACAATCCCTTGGTCCTTGTACCATTGCTCCTACCAAAGTCGGTCTTTGCCTATCAGCTTCAATTTATCTATCATTGCTTGATTTGGAGGGGCAGTGCTTGTGGCAATAAAGTAATCCTCCATAGATTCAATCTAAATTTCTACTTGAGACTTGACATCCTTTCCTTTGCCATCAAACTCAAGTGGTTTGATTTGCTTGAGAATGAAATTCTTATCTTGCACTTCCATTGGGGTAAGCCTGGGTATGGAAGATGTAACATCCTAGGATGGAATTCTTAATATTTGTAAGATTAGTTGCATTTCTTATATGCCTACAATATTTGCCTCTCTTTAAGAATACACGATTTTTAAATTTACAATATAAGGACAATACAAAGTACACAATCTTGCAAGAATTTGAGACTTTTATATTATTCACAGCTTGCAATAGGGTTAACCAGATTTCTTTATTACTTATTACGTCAAGTAGATAATTGGAATCGAGCTAGGGAGATTTTTGGATTACAATAGTTCTAATTGTGAGCTCGGGGGGGTCACTCATGAATATATGTATATATAACATGAGTTTAAAATAAGGGATTTTTAAAACACCAATTTTATACATTTTTTACATACAGAAGGGTGTCATATAAAGGGATGAACGCACGTTATATAGAGAATATATATATATAGTGAACCCCCCGAGAGTGTGAGATTCAGATACATCAGTGATTCAATAGGTTGGAGGCTCATTAAATATATTTAAGACTTTGCAGTTTTGGGAAAGATTTGGGAAACCATCTTTACAATAGTTGTGGCTGTGCGAACACTTTAAAATGGTGATGTGCTCGATTTAGGAGAATAGGGAGCACTTGATCATAAAGATAATGATTCTCACAAACCCATTCTCTACCTACCTTGAGGATAGGATTTAGACATGATTCTTTGAAGATGAATAGCTTAACCATTTTAAGGTCTTCCATCCACTTGATTCTTTTAATGTTTTTTTTAAAGGTAGGCAAGTAGATCAACATTGATGCAATAGTAGATTCCACTTTGCATCCCCCATTGATGCTCCTAATATAGTGTGCAAGGGGTGTACATATGCTCCAAGATTCTCATGAAGCAATACCTCCAATCAAAATCAAGGAAATGCATCGATGAGGTAAACATTGCTCAGAATACCAAGAATTTTTGTTAATTGTCATTATTCTGAAAGAGATTCTACCCATAGTTAGAGGTTGAATCATTTAGCATCAATTTTTCCCCAAAACATAGTCATAAACAAATATTTCTATTGCATTAATTTTTATTTTTTACTCTAATACCATGTATGGCATGTCCACTTGAGATATCCTCAGTGGCATGATTTAGTGATCCATCGAGATGATTTTCACAACAACACTGCTTAGTACTCTTTGAATAACACGAGGTTTGCCACCTAAAATCTCTCAAGTCTACTCCGTAGTAATGGAAGGTCTTGGTCATTTCCACCAGAATTGATTTGAATTTCGAGTTCAAGTAAACTAAGGTCATCTATCTAGGTTCATTAGTATCGGTCTTTGAGCAATTTCTTATGCTAGATTATCCAAACTAAATCCAACTCATAGTGCACTTTCTTTAAGGAGAGTGAGAAATGAGGGGAAGTATGAGTATCACTACAAGGGAATGGGACGATAACAACGGCAATTTGCGATGTAAAATAGTGGCATCATTATTTTTATTGCTATATATGCCTTGCAAATATCTCTGATATTGGCGTCACTTATTTACTTTAGCGATGCTAATTAAGGCGTAAATAGCAATACCGATCTGAGAAAAAAACGAACCGAGAACCCAAGCGCGGCATTTGTCGCAAACTTTTTTGCCAAAGAGCAAGAGAGATTGTAAACTTGAGAGGAAGAGAGAGAGGATGAGGGAAAGAGAGAGAACGAGAGCTCACCGTCTCCATTTCCGCCACCATCGCCATACACGAGGAAGAGAGAGAAGTGTGCAAGGGAGAAAGAAGGGATGTCTCAAAGAGGAGGCAGAAAAGAATTCATTCTCAAGTCTTTGAGGTAGGTACATTACCTCTTCTTGATTTATTTTTATGTTTTCTTCTTTTCTTTTTTTTGTTTTGCTTTGTTTTCTTCTTTGAAAGAGACAGAGAAAGAGAAAAAAGGAGAGAGGGAGAAGAATGAAGAAAGAGGAAGAGAAAATGAGAGAGAGAGAGAGAGAGAGAGAGAGAGAGAGAGAGAGAGAGAGAGAGAGAGAGAGAGAGAAGGAGGAAAGGTAACAAAGAAAGAGAGGAAGAGAGAGAGAAAGGTGGGAATGGTAACAGAGAGAGAGAGGAAGAGAGAAATGAGATATGAAGGGAGGAAGGAGAATGAGTAAGAGAAACAATGAGAGGGGAAGAGAAACAAAGAGAGATGCAACAAAGAAAGAGAAACAGAAACAGAGAAAGAAGGAAGAGGTAGAAAAAAAAAGGTGAGGTAAAGAGAGAAAGGATAGTGAAAAGAAAAGAGAGAGGGGGGGAGAAAAAGGGAGGGAAAGAGGGAGAAAAAAAGGTGAGGTAAAGAGAGGAAGGAGAGTGAAAAGAAAAGAGAGAGAGGGGGGAGAAAAAGGGAGGGAAAGAGGGAGAAAAGAGAGATAGAGAGAACAACAAATTGAGAGCCAAAGAGAGGGAGAGAGAAATACGAAAATAATGAGAGAATTAGAGAGAGTGCAATAATAGAAAAACAAAGGAGGAAGAGGAAGAGAAACATAAAGAGAGATGGAGAGAGGGTCTTTCAATGTCCTTGTTTTATAAGTTTTTTATTTTATATATTTGATTTTAATTGTAACAATATGCGTTGAGTAAGATGAAGAGGAAAATAGAGAAAGAAATAGAGAGAAGAAGGGAGGGAAAGGAAAAGAGAGAATAAGTGAGAGTGGGGAGGGAAGATGGGGGTCTTTCAATGTCCTTTTTTTATAAGTTCTTTATTTTCTATCTTTAGTTTTCATTGTAACGATATGCTTTGAGTGAGATTGGAGAGGAAAAGAGAGAAAGAAATAGAGAGAAGAAGGGAGGGAAAGGAAAAGAGAGAAGAAGTGAGTGGGGAGAGAAGATGGGGGAGAGAAAGAAACAATGAGAGGGGGGGGGAGAAACAAAGAAGAATCTACGTTGTTTGGGAGTGAGGTTGGGCTGAGTCAAGAAGTATTTGAGCACATGGTGGTCACTTTTCACCTTAAATCTGCTGCCATACAGGTAGTGATGCCACTTTTTGATAGCATGAATGACTGCCAACATCTCCTGATCATAAACATGCAACTCTCTCTCTTTATCATCCAATTTTTGGCTCTCAAATGCTATTACCCCGTGTTCTTGCAGCAAGACTGCAACAATACCCCGTCCACTAGCATCACACTGGATGGTAAAATCCTTTGAAAAGTCAGGGCATACGAGGATGGAGGCTGAAGTGAGCAAGTCTTTCAGCTGTGCTGAAAACTGCGGTCAGCCAATTCATCCCATAGGAAAGCCTCTTTTTTCAGCATGTCTGTTAACGAGGCTGTAATTGTGGCATAATGGCGAATAAATCTTCGATAAAAAGAGAAGAGACACATTGCACTTTCTTAGGATCAGCTTGGATGCCTTTTTCACTAACAATGTGTCCCAAGTACTCAACCTCTGTTTGCATAAAGACACACTTGCTTTCTTTGGAAAATAGCCGGTGCTCTCTTAGTACATCAAAAATTTTCCTGACATGCTTCAGATGCTCATGCAGTGACTTGTTGTAGATGAGTATATCATCAAAGAATACCAACACAAACTGGAAAAGCCATGGCTGCAATATTTTATTCATAAAGCTCTGAAATGTGGTGGGTGCATTAGTGAGCCCAAATGGCATGACAAGGAAATGGTACAAGCCACGGTCAGAGTCCGAAAGGCTGTTTTGACTTCATCACCCACCCTCATTCTGATTTGGTGGTAATCGGATCGCAAATCAATCTTGGTGAAGTAGCGTGCTCCCTTGAGTTCATCAAGCAAGTCATCAATTCGAGGGATGGGGTATCTATTTTTGACGGTGATCTTATTGAGATCACGGTAGTCAATGCACAATCGGAAGGA
The DNA here is from genome assembly GCF_053477565.2 of Lygodium microphyllum. Taxonomy (NCBI): domain Eukaryota; kingdom Viridiplantae; phylum Streptophyta; class Polypodiopsida; order Schizaeales; family Lygodiaceae; genus Lygodium; species Lygodium microphyllum. Next base: position 121,911,260 of record NC_141144.1, on the reverse strand, counting down.
TCCGTCCTTTTTCTTAACCAATAGAACCGGAGAGGCATAAGGGGAAGAGCTAGGCTCTATGAATCCCATTTCAGTGAGCTCCTTGACTTTCTTTGCTACTTCCTCTCTCTCACATTTAGAGAGTCGATATGGGGGTTTATTGATGGGCTTGGCATGGGCTCCAAGTCAATCCGGTGATCCACCGATCTCTAAGGGGGAAGGGTAGTGGGGGGCTGAAATAGGTCCTCATATTCAGCCAAAAGCACTTTTAGTGCTGCATTTTGCTACCCCAAGGTGTGTTGGTCATCATTATCCTTATGCAAGTGCAAGACATATTTGGGAGTGTTTCTTGAATTCCTTTTTGAGTTGTCTTGTTGTTATAAGCTGAAAATCTGCAATTTCTTTGATTCCCTCCAAGTGTACAAGCTGCCCATACATTACAAACTCCATATACAGCTGAGAGAAGTCCATAGAGATTTTTCCCAACTACTGCTGAAGTCAATCGCATCCCAAAACAACATCCACGGGGCCCATATCAAGGATAATTAAGTCCACCTTTGCTGTGTAATTTTCGGCCAGTGTAAGAGACACTTGTGTGCATACATGGGAGCTCACTTCCTCATTTCCATTGGCCACTTGAACCCGAAGAGGTTGCTGTAATTTAGTGGGAGCACATGTCAAATGGCCAAGAGTCGATTTATTCACAAAACTGTGCGTGCTGCCACTATCTATGAGGACGTATACACTCTTGCCATTAATGTTACCATGTACTCGTAGGGTGTTCGGGCTCCTAGAGCTGGTCCATGCATCCATGGAGATCGAGCAAGCTGATATAGTGGTGAATGAGGGGTGCCAAGGGTCATTCCCAAGCATGTCATCAATGGAGCAGCCACCGGGGTCAAAAGGGAACCTGTTTGGTGAGTCATAAAATTGATCGGTATCAAGATCCTCTTCATATTCAGCATTTTCAGCAAGTGTCATCATGAGAGAGTTGTCATGCAAGTCCTCTTCTAACTTGTCACTATCTTCTAGCACATACATGCTATTCAACTTGACAATGGCGTTCTTAAAGGGGCATTTAGATGCATGATCACTCATGTACTTATCCCCGCATTTAAGGCACAAGACTTTGGCTTTTCTATCCTTGACAACTTCGGAGGAATGAATTTTTGACCGTTAGGACTGAAGCCATTCCTTGTCTTATTTTCAGCATACTTTGGGTCACTTTTGGAGGGTGGTGCTGTCCCAAAACAGCCATATTTCCTTTCAGCATATTAAAAGTGGGGTAAGTAGGGATTTTGGGGCTGCCATTCCCTGCATTGTTGCTGCGATAATTATTAGCATATGGGTTGCTTGATAGGGTATCTTTGCTATCCTGTAATGGGCTGCATGCCCTCATTGCGACGATATTTCCGACCATAGAGTTCAGTCAATTCTATGGCTGCAAACAAGGTGGCTGGCTTTTGAGCCATTACATCAGCTGAGAGATGCGTATCTAGCCCATAAATGAATTTATGCAATTTGGCCTCATCACTGACTGCCTCAACATACATGGATAGGTTCATAAATTGGTTGGTGTACTCCCTCACGATGAGACTTCGTTGATCAAACTGATACCATTGCCTAGCCAAGCATTCTTTTTCCACCGGGGAGACAAAAACTTGGATCATATGCATCTTGAACTCTTCCCAATCAGGAAACTGCTGATTTTCTCTTTAAACGAATCTCTACCATGTGTGGGCAAAACCTTCTAAATGAAGGGAGGCAAAAATAATCTTTGCCTCATCGGTACAGGGGCAGATGAGAAAATAGGCTTCCAATTTAGAGGTCCATTCCTCTAGTTCAGCTGGGGGTGAGGACTACCCATTGAATTTAGTAAACAAAATCTTGTCACGTAGCTCATTTGGGCCTTACTGCCCATGAATGCCATGTGCTACATGCTGCCCATACATGCCTTGCTGTCTAATCCCCGGCTGTCCAAAATTTCTATGGGGGCCATGCCCTTGCATTACATGAGGACCAAATTGCCCATTAGGACCTTGCTGTCCAAAATGTCCATGCCGCCCATGACCATATGCATGCTGCCCATTGCCATATGTATGCTGCCCATTGCCATATGCATGCTACCCATTGCCATGTGCATGTTGCCCATGTACTCTGTGCATTCCATGCTGCCCAAGATTTGTATTGGAGCCATTCCCCTGAGTGTGCAAATAGCTTCCGTTACGGGGGAGTTGGGGTGCCAAGGATGGGCTTGAAGGATTCGTAACGGGGGAGGGAAGGAGGGGTTTATCATCGGGTGGAAGGCTCACCCGTCTCATAAGTGCTATGGGGAATGCCATGGGTACCACCGAGACCTTGTGGGCTACGCCCGGTCTCCAAGGGAGGAGGGCGGTTAGCCTAACAGGGAGGGACATACTCCTTGGGTCGATCCGAGGGAGGGCAATGGTGGGGATGAGGGCGCCCATGCGCTCTATGAGTAGGTTCATCTTGGCCATCATCTCAGAATGGCGATGATCTTGGCGGGTTTCCATCTCCCTGTGGCGTTGCTCCATCTCTCAATGTCGTTCAGCATGTTGGGTCTCATGTTGGCATAAGGTTTGGTTGAGCAGAGATAAGCGGTCTATCTCGAGGGCACCCTCTTCAAACATGTCTTCACGATCCTCTTGGGTTGATCTAGGATCGTTCATTGAGGCACGAGAGTCCTTTATTTCACGCTGAAAGTCTTCCTGGGCCTTTGCTTTACCCTTATGGCCTGCCATCCCAAGTGCAGTCCACCAGACCCCTTGTTATAGAAATGACAATATCTTAAGCTAGAAAGCTCTGATCTCCAAACTTTTTGATTCAAATGAAAGCCCTCAATCTCCTCTACAAGGCTATGTAAAAATATCTCTGACAGTAAATGATCAAGGCTTTTTTGTAATCACTTTTTATGGGCTGATTGTGTAGGATTGTTGCCTGTCCTGTAGTACCTCTGGGCACAAGATTGAGTGTATCTCCCAAACCGTAGGGCGGAATGGGGAGGTTTTTAGTTCAGATCAAAGGGGAGGATGGCCTCTTCAAATCAAGCTATAGAACCTGTGCTCACTCACACAATAAGGCTTTGTTATAATCAACTTTTGCGGGTTGACTGTGTAGGACTGCTACCTGTCCCACAGTACCTTTGAGCACAAAACTGAGTGTATCTCCCCCAAACTGTAAGGTGGAATGGGGAGGTTTTTAGTTCAGATCGAAGGGGAGGATGCCCTCTTCGAATCAAGCTATAGAGCCCATGCTCAATCACACAAGAAGGCTTTGCTATAATCAACTTTTGCGAGCTGACTGTGTAGGACTGTCTGTCTACAATATCCTACAAAGACTCCCTCAAGGAGCATACCTTATCCCAATGGTGAGGGTCTTATCCCAAACATCCAAGGCCTCAACGGTATCTCTCAATGCCACACAGAGCCATACATCCTTTGCATCTGTAGTTCATTGCTGAGATTATTTCCATAACTGCATATCTTGCCCTTCTTGCATTGCACCCACCATATATTTCCAAGTGATACATGACATTACCAATGCATGTAGAGGGATATAGACTCAAATGATCAGGGCTCGGGCTATTCCATCAAATGTACCTGCACCTGCAATAATTATTTGGGCTCCGGATCACCAGGAGGTGGGCAAAGTTCCCCCCGGGCCGGGTGGTGCACCCCTTCAGGGTCTTTGATGGCAAGGGGGGGTCACCCCTCTTTTGTCTTTCCACCTCGCCTGGCATCGGGCTTTTTCTCACCCGAAATATACATGGCAGACATTTATTAATTAAACAACCAGCATTAGATGCATTTCAGGAATCAAAATTTTGGGCTTTTCATGAAGTGCATGGAATTGGAATGGGGAATAGGGATAGAGAGCTTACCGACAGTGACTCACTGCTTACTCACCTTTATACAATGGATTTTTTAATCAATTCTTGGCTCAGCCAATTCACAAGAAGCCAAACGGGTTATAGGTAAGCAAAAATATAATCTCAATGAAGCTTCAGCATGAGTAAAATTCATTCCAATGCCATAAGATCAAAGGAAAATGACTGGGATTAATATTCAGCATGCATACAATGTCTGGGACTCCTATTGTCTACTTGGACTCATACATTCTCTCAAACAAGCGGATAGGATTCAACAAGAGGCTTAAACGGAGAGAATGAGAGCCAAGAATCGGTTACCTTGAGTCTTTTGGAGAAGAATGCAGCCACTAATGCCACTTCAGTCCTTCATGAGAGCTCCAATTTGATCCCGCATGCTCCATAGCTCCAAAATGGTTGTGCTCCATCAAGAAAGGGTGAAGTCAAGCTTGGGGAAGGATGGCTCAGGACCTTTCCATGAAGAGCTCTTGTTGAAATTGAAGCTCTACTCCCATAGCCATGGCTGCCCACAAGTGCATGTCTTCAAATGTTGCTTCTAATCTTCTTCTCGTGCTTCTTGATGGCTGAAATCTTGAGCTAGGCTTGAAGAGGAACTCCCGGGGACCAAGAAAAGACCAAAATCTTCAAGATTTTTGAGCTTAATGCCAAGGTTTCATGGCTGCCCATGGACTGCACAAGATCAAGGTTTCTTGAAGTGGAAAGAGGAGTCCAAGAGCTGAGGAGGAAGCCTTCAAAGTTGCCCAAGAGACTTGCCAAGAGCCAAGAGTGAGATCCAGGGAGGAGAGGAGAACTGGGGGGGCTATCCAGCAGGCCAGGAAGCAGCCCGTTTTTTGCGTCGCAAATTTCGAGGCTGCTTCTGGAGAGTTGGGGATGACCACCCAGCTCAGCCCTACTTGATCAGTGGCTCCTGAGCTTCAAAAGATGAAGGGGCAAGGCTGATACTTCATGGAAGAAGGGGGGAGAGCAAGATTTGAGGCTGGTTTCCTCCATGGGATCTTGCAGGCAGCTTGTGGAAGGAGGAGAGAGAAGGTCTTCTTGAAAAGTAACTGAGCTTTTGGCCTTCTCTAACAGTGCTACCCTCCTTTTTACCCAAAACCCTCAAGAAACTTGCATGAAAATTAGTGACGACCTGTCAAATTTGCTTGCCCGCCTCCAGATGTGTCCATGGTTCTTGGAAAAGCTCCAAGAAAGGCTGTCATAGTCTTTAAGAGGGCTAACAGCCTGCCTAAGTACTTCTGTGTACCTGTGAGAGAGATGTAACTGGAGTTTTCTAACTGTGGGAACTGTGAGAGCCCTAAATCTATGGGCAAAGAGAAGGATCAAGGACAAAGCTCTGATACCACTTGTAATGAATGAGACCTAACTGTCCTAACTAAGGGGAAGGAGAGAGAGAAGGACTACAGGAGAAGAGGGAGAGGAGAGAGAAAGGCAAGAAGAAGAGAGAGAAAGAGGAAAAAAGGAAGAAGAAGAGGAGGAAGAAGAAGAAGCCATGGAAGCTTGAGAAGGTGAAAAGAGAGCTTCTTGATAATTTATGTTCGTCCTCAAAATACCCTCTTACACCTTATATACCGTCAGTGTGACTGGTATGTTCCCATGCCATGTTCCCGTGATCCTTGTTCATTACAATTCATATCAAATTAATAGACATTTATGAGTTTAGAATGCGCACTCAAATTAAATTAAGGTTAGGACAAAGTTTCAACCTATTTAATTATTTGTAGTTGAAGACTGCTAGGTATTCACTTTTGTTGGATTTTATCTTATTATTTTCTAATAATTGTGAATGCTTCAGTTGACGTGTAGAGCAAGCGGCGATGGCATTAGGTAGCACCAGGGTGATGGCGTGAATTCAAAATGCTTAGAAGAATTATTATTTTTTATGGACACTCATCTTATCACTAAAAGTGTGGTGCCAATATTTATTTAAGCGCACTTATTTATTAAAGCGCTTGACAAAACATTTATTATCTTGTATGCGCATAGGCGCTTGGTTAAATATTTCATTATCTAATATTTGTATTTGGGTGGCATAGCTTGACTTTTGGACGCCCAAACACCTTACTCTTTATCTGGGCAAAAGCAAATACAAAAGCCAAAAGCATGCTATTTGTAAAGTGGGCTATTTTTTAGCTTGGAGATAAATAAATCTATAAATGCATGCCTTGTGAAGAGCTCACATAAGGCATAGGGGGATATTGCACCCAATTTGTCTTTTTGTCTCATGTCATACAGATCCTCTTTTGCTTTTATGAAGGTTTTGTAGAGTTCTTTGTTCTTGGGGACCTTCTAGCATTCACTACGCTCGCATACAACACCCGATCTACACACCAATCTCAGGCTCCAAGATTGTAGGAAAGTCTGAAAGGTTGTCTGTCTCCTCTGGTATTGATGGTATAGACTAGGTAGTGCCTTCCAAGTGGTAGATTGGCTCTCGAGCACTCCATCCATCGAACGCCCACGAACTCTTCTAATTGGTCGTAATAGGTACACTCCTCCTTGAGATGAGACGTCACCTCCCTATAATAAATTTTACAACCACATTCAATATTTTTGTATATGATATTCAATTAATTTGTGAATACAATGCATGATTGATATACACTTTTCTTATCATTTGCTCAAAGTTCGAGATCGCTTGATCAATTATCTCCAATTGAAACTCGCCAAAGCGTCATAGGTATTCTATAGATAATCGACGTTTTCGTCTAATTGCTAGCTTGCATTGAGAGCAAGGACACAGAATACACTGATTAAGATACGCCTCGCGATCTTGAATATCACAAACTTCATCATTTTCCATTTGGTCTACATTACGACAAACAATTAATTTTTATTTTCATTCTCTTTTTCTTTCTTAAACTGTTTGAGAAGGGATTTCCTTTCTTGTAACTCAACAAAATTAACGTCAACTAAAATCTTGGTTTTCTCCTTCTTTCTTTGTTTGTCTCCCTTTCTTTGCGCTCTTTGTTTTATGTTCTCTCCCCTTTCTCTTTCATGTTTTCTTTGTCTTTCATGTTTATTCTCTCTTTCTCATTCTCTCTTCCTCTTTCTTTCTTCTTCTCCCTCTCTTATTTCCTATCTTGCTTTCTCTCTCTCTCTCTCTCTTTCTTTGTTGCCCCTCTCTTTGTTTCTCTCCATCCCCTTATGTTTTCTCACTCATTCTCCTCTCTCTCTCCCTCCCCCTCTCTCTATTTTCTCATTTCTTTGTTATCTTTCATGTTTATTCTCTCTCTCGTTCTCTCTTCCTTTTCATTTCTTCTTCTCCCTCTCTCGTTTTCTATTGTTATCCCTCAATGCACCACATTCTCCTCCCTCTCTCATTTCTTATCTTATTTCCTCTCTTTCTCCCTCAATGCACATTATTATTAAAAAAAACAAGAAAAGAATAAATTAAATAACAAAAACAAACCCTCTCTTTGTTTTTCTCTATCCCCTCATGTTTTCTCATTCATTCTCCTCTTTCCCTCCCTCTCTCTCTCTCTCTCTATATTTCTCTCTTTCTTTATTGTGTTTCATGTTTATTCTCTCTCTCTCTCTCTCTCTCTCTCTCTCTCTCTCTCTCTCTCTTCTTTTTTCTTTCTTCTTCTCCCTCTCTTATTTCCTCTCTTTCTCCCTCAATGCACATCGTTGTTAAAAAAAACAAACAAAAAAAGAAGAAATTAAAGAACAAGAACAAACCCTCTCTTTATTTTTCTCTACCCCCTCGTGTTTTCTCATTCATTCTCCTTTTTTCCTCCCTCTCTCTCCATTTCTCTCTTTCTTTATTATGTTTCATGTTTATTCCCTCTCTCTCTCTCGTTCTTTCTTCCTTTTTCTTTCTTCTTCTCCCTCTCTCATTTCCTCTTTTTCTCCCTCAATGCACCTCATTCTTAACAAAAATAAACAAAAGAAAAGGAGAAAGAATAAGAATAAACCAAGAGGGAACGATGCACTCACCGCAAAGGCCCGAGGATGGATTCATCGTCTCCTATTTACGACGATGGCTCCTCTTTACCCTTCATGCACTTCCTCATCTTCTTCGCAAATGGCGGTGGTGGTAGTGAGAAGCTCTCATTCTCTCTCTTTCTCTCCCTCTCCCTCCCAAAGGCACGATCTATTTCGCTCTCTCTTTTGCTTTTTGCGGCAAAATGCCGTGCTCGGGTTTTAACCCGTTTTTTTAATTTGAGTACCGTTGTTATTTGCATCACATTTGCGATGCAAATATGACGTCGCTAATATGCGTCGAAACTATCCGTCGTTATTTTCCTATATCCTTGTAGTGCATGGAGTGCTTCTGACTCTATCTGGCTTAGTATATTTCATGGTTTGGTGAAGAAAGAGCAAATTGCTATTGTATACAAGACGCTCAAGAAAAGAATAGACATCTGGAACTACTCTCGAGGGGACTGGAAAGATCTAAATACTCTAAATAACCAGTTTCATCTATCAAGGGAAGAAATCACCTTAATGTTGCAGAGAAGGAACTCTTGGGGGCCACACATTTACTGTACTGATTCAGCTAAATAAGGAATTTCACTTCAGAGGAATCTGCTAGTTAAATGATAAACCACTTCTACCTGTTTAAGAGAGAAAGGAGTCACCCAGCAAGCTAGTCAATAAATTAAACAAGAGATGGCACACCAATTGGAGTCATCACCAATGGAATTACAGATTCTTCATGATTTGAATTTCTAACATCTAGCCTATTATGGCTAATTCAGATGAAAGATGTCTAGACATGCTCCAGAGCTAAAAAGCTAGTCATCACCAATGGAATTACAGATTCTTCATGATTTGAATTTCTAGCATCGAGCCTATTATGGCTGATTCAGATGAAAGATGCCTGGACATGCTCCAGAGCTAAAAAGCTAGGCATTGGTATCGGTCTATGCCCTCGATGTTAGAAAGAAGAGGAAACCATTCCCCATCTTTTCTTTTCGTGTAAATTTAATTGAAATGCTCTGAATCTGCTACAAAAAATGATTTCCCCTTTTCATCCATCAACCATAACATGGAAATAATTAATTCTTGGTGAAATTTATGGAGTGCATCCTGTCATTTGGAACCGGTTGCAGCATTTATTTTTGTGGCAAATATGAATTTCTCGAAATAAAAATTTATTTGAACAACTCAATGTGGATCCAATGCATGGTTTTAAAGAGGATTTTTGTTTCAGGCCAAGACTCAAAGAAAACAATTGGCTAAAGCCTGCAACAAGCATCCCCGAGCCCAAAAGAAGAAAAAAGAAGACCCGTATGAAGGACTGGGTATCGAGATGAAGAAGTTCCTCATTCATGGAGAAAAGAGAAAGAAAATGGAGCGCAGAGAAGCATGGTTTATTGCAATGTATGAAAAGCCTACCGCCAATTCCCTTGATGTAATGAAATGAAAAGGTAAGCCAATGTAAATAGAAGGTAGCCTCCTAAGTCTAGGCGTGTGGACTCCAACCCACATTTTGTAATACTCCTCTTGTACTTTTGCTTCTACTAATACAACTTATTGTTTGCGTTTGCAACTTCTGCACAATCAATGGTCATGGCTCCAAGTCAAATTTATCTAAATGGCAAAAACAGCTTTTAAGTTGCGTGTACGACTTGAAATCGTCTGGACCACCATATAATCATGGCGGGTGATACAATTTGCTTACATGTAGCTTATATAAAGGAAAAGCTGAGCTCAATTGAAAAGAGAGAGAGAGAGAGAGAGAGAGAGAGAGATAATGGAAGCTCAGCCCAACAGCACTGCCACACATGAGCATGAGGCTCCCCCTACTGGGCTTCTCCATTTCCTGTTGGTACCCTTCCCAGCTCAGGGCCACATCAATCCCATGCTCAGCTTTGCTACCCAACTCCTTCGCCACGGCGGCCCCGACACCATCACCATCACCTGCGTTCTGTCGGAGCGTGTGCATCGAGCCATGCTTGATGCTGCCGCCCATGCCACCTACTCTCAGCCAAATCTTCGGTTTGTCACCATTCATGACGGCCTGCCTGTCGATAATCCCGAAGAGTCCAAGCTTGACATGTCTCCAGCATCCTGGGGGACGATTCTCACAGCAATTAAGGAGCAGGAGGGCTTCTTCGAACACTGGATTGAGAACTCCATGGCTACTTCGAGCCCCATTTCTTGCGTCGTCTCCGACTCACTATTACCGTGGATGCAGGATGTCGCCAACAAGTTCGGCATCCCCTGCGCTCTCTTCTGGTCAACGAATGCCACGTTAATTTACATAGGCTGCATGGCCAAGGCAGGAGGCATCTATCCTGGATGTGAGTAAACCTGATGAACAGACTGTATAAGCTGGTAGCTCAACCTGGTTCTATTTTTTATGCATTTTCATCTGAAATTGAGCACGAACCAACCAGACCTTCATTAGACCCATAGTTAATTTGGTGAACTGTTCTCCAGAAAAATAGGGATGCTGCAGTTCTTTTGTTCTAGCCATGTGCGCACCTGCACACACACGTAGAGACATAAGTATAGGTGTACATGTACCCATAGGCCATGGGCCATGCCTATAGGTATATGAATGTGCATCTGTCTGTGTATATAAACTCGTGTATTTGCACATACTACATACATACATACATATGACCAACCACATACATAAAGCATACCTGGGCACGCGTGTGTAAATGCAGGTGAATTTAGCATTTATATGACTGTATGTATATGTATGCTTATGTGTGTATGCGTGTAGGTATGGTTCTGAGCTTATACAACTTGTGGTGGCTTTGACCCATTATCATCTTTTGTGTAGCTCCGAAGCTGGAAGAGATAGATCATGAGCTCCGAATTCGTCCACGTGCTGTTCTCGACACTTTCGATTCAGAATTGCTGAAGGATGGCAACATCATGTATATTTACGAACGCTTGGAGGAAGCTTCTCACATCCTTGTGAACACATTTGATGTTCTTGAAGGCCATGTCCTGCAATGGCTACCTCAAAGTATCCGATATATTGGCCCATGTCTACCATTAGATCTTCTGTTGACCTCAGCTACGTCGGATCAGAATTCTCACAGCAGTACACGAGCAGGAAACTTGGTAAAGGAGGACCTGAGCTGCCTCAAGTGGTTGGACAAGCAAGACCCTGCCTCAGTGCTCTTCATCTCTTTTGGCAGCGTCGCCATTTTAACCCGCTCACAAACAGAGGAGATAGCACTAGGCGTGGAGATGAGCAACTACAAGTTCTTGTGGGTTGTTCGACACGACGTTGACGGTGACCACAACTATCCTGACGGATTCTTCGAGAGGACCAAGGAGAGAGGCCTGGTTGTATCATGGGCACCTCAGCTAAGAGTCCTTGGCCATCAGGCTGTCGGCGGCTTCCTCACACATTGTGGCTGGAACTCCGTAACTGAGGCCATGTACATGGGGGTGCCCATGCTCTGTTTCCCGCTGTTTGCAGAGCAGGCGCTCAATGCGGAACTCATTGTAGCTGCCAATACTGGTAAACAAGTTGATGGACATACAGAGGTTGGCGTAGGAGTGGGCTTCAAGACGCGGCATGTGGCGGGCATCCGAAGTGGTGCGGAGGTGGGTAGAAAGGAGGTCGAGATGGGAGTGAGGACCATCATGGGGGATCAAGGGCTACGGGAAAGAGCCCAGCAGCTGAAGTGGCACACACAGGCTGCCCTAGAACTGCAGCAGGGGGGCTCCTCTGTCTCGTCTCTCATCTCCTTCATTGAAGATATCCGCATCCTACGCCTGAAAAAGGAGACGGAGGACATCCACTCGAGATCCAGAAGAACTTCATAGGCAGCCCATGAATACTTGTTCAAGTGGAGCAACTCTCATGGTCTATACAGTGGAAAACAATTGGCCTGCATGGTCTAACGGTTTTCCATGAGAATTAAAGCCCTTGCTCCTCGTCCATCTGCCCAGAGAAATTAGGGCCTTACCCTAGCGGCCCTTGGGCTTTCTTGTATTTCCAGCCATACCTATACCTGTTCCTCCATTCAAGCTCTTCTCTCATGAAGCTGAGCTTTCATGATTTATCCCGTTCTCATTCATTATGTAATGTGGCACAAGATTGATGAGAATGACTAGAGAAGATCCTCATAAAGCTTGTCTTTGACTGGCAAGCCTTATGAGGATGTTCCATTACACTAGGATATTCCATCTTCTTTATGATGTGGCAAAAAGCTCTCCAAACTATGATGGCCAAACACTTAAGACCCATTTAGTAATGTGGTTTGCATCAGGAGACTAGAGGGTGATCTTCCAATCTTCTAAAGAGCATTGATTAGTGTGCTCTCAAATTCATTCGCATGGTCACTGGAGATTAGCTCTTCATAATTGAGGGTTGCGCCTTGGAGCATTGCCACTTTCTTCTTCCACACTATAAAGGGTCATGTTGTAAGATGTCCTAAGGTCTTGCACACAAATGTCTAAAAAATATGTTTTCAGGAGGCTTACCTCCTTCATGGTGGCCTTCACCAGAACTCCCACTTTCAAGTTGCAAATATTTGCTTTCTTTTTGACATGGTTAATGTAAATGCTATAAAATTGCCCTATTCTATTTGGCTTAGCAAACAAGGAAGCTGGAAATTTGAATTGAGAAATTGGTAGCCTCATCTTTACTATTAGTTAAGGGGAGGTGGGGGGCAGGTGCCACGTGGTAGCCCCCACCTCCCCCCAAAGAAGAACGCAGGGGCGGGTGCCACGCGTCTAGCACCCGCCCTCGCCTATGAAAATCGCTCGTGCCGCGAAAATCGCCTGTGCCACGAAGATGGTGCACGTGCGCTCGCGACCTGCCCGCGACATGTGACCGCGATCTTTACGCCCTCGCTCGCATTTCGATTTGTGAACCTTCAGATGCATCGACAAGCACGGCCCTCCTTGAGCTGCGCATGGCTGAACCTTCCATCCTCAAACTACGCATCGCCCTACTCGATCTGTGAGCCATGGCCGACAACCCTCCTAGCTCCATTTCATCCATGGATCTCACAGGCTAAAGCTCTATATAAATAGCATCCTCATTAGAAGGTTCTTCTTTGCAAGCACTTCTTATACACCCCCCTTCTCTCTCTCCCTCCGTCATCGTGAGTCGTGACTCTCTCTCTCTCTCTCTCCACACCCTGCAACTAGCGGCTCATTGGTGGTGTTTCCCTCGTCGCTGCATTCTCTCTCTCTCTCTCTCTCTCTCTCTCTCTCTCTCTATGTGTGTGTGTGTGTGTGTGTGTGTGTGTGTGTGTGTGATTAATTAATCTGTGTTATGTTTATAATATTTGTGTTTATATTATGTATTATGTGCTTCAATATGAATGTGTGTTGAGAGTGCTATTAAATAATGTGCATTATTAATGTATGAATTTTATGTAATTTAATATGAATGTGTGGTATTAAATAATGTGTATTATCAATGTATGTATATCATGTGTTTTAATATGAGCGTGTGTTAATATTATGTCTTAATGTGTGTATCTGTGTTATAAATTAATGTGTGTTATGTGTGTTAATAATGTATGTATGTTATGTATTTTAATATGAATGTGTGTTGTTAAATAATGAGTTATTAATGTACGCATATCATGTGTTTTAATATGAATGCGTTATGTCTTAATATGTGTATGCATGTTATTAATTAATGTGTGTTATGTATTTTTATATGAATGTGTGTTAGCTACATTATGTGGAGAGAGAGAGAGAGAGAGAGAGAGAGAGAGAGAGAGAGAGAGAGTGTGTGTGTGTGTGTGTGTGTGTGAGTGCGAGTGCGTGCCTGTGTGTTGTGTGCGTGCTATTGTGAAGAATGAGAGAGGGGGATGTGTGTAGGCATGTTAATAATTAATGTGCATTATTACATTGTCAATGTGTATGATGCACTTAAATATATATAACGTTACTCTCTAACATCATTTCCATTTTTCCATGTAGTTTTTGTACTTTTGCTTTCGTTATCAACTCTACTCTTTTGTCATCATCAATACTTCTCAGGTGCATCTCTCTCTCTCTCTCTCTCTCTCTCTCTCTCTCTCTCTCTCTCTCAAAGTTAATTAGAAAGTTGAAATTGTAGCACTTTGATCATGTGTCTCATGTATGCACAATGATCATTTAAGTATTCATATAGGCATTTCTCTCTCTCTCTCTCTCTCTCTCTCTCTCTCTCTCTCTCTCAAAGTTATAAAAGATAAAATTTAAATATTTAAATTTATTGCATGTTTAATTTTTTAATGTATGCATGCCATGTCTTTTGATATGAAAGTGTGTTAATATTATTTCTTAATGTGTTTATGCATGTTATTAATTAATGTGTTATGTGTGTCATTACATTGTTAAGGTTTATTGCGTGTTTTAAGTGTGTTATTAATTAATGTGTGTCATGTGTTTTAGTATAAATGTGTGATATCGTTATTATGTTTGTGTTAATAGTATGTATTTATATGTATATATGTGTTAATAATTAATGTATACTATGCATTTAAATATGAATATTTGTTATTAAATAATGTGTATTATGCGTGTTATTAATTAATGTGTTGTGTGTGTCATTACATTGTTAAGGTGTATTACGTGTTTTAAGTGTGTTATTAATTAATGTGTGTATGTGTTTTAATATAAATGTGTGATAACATTATTATGTTTGTGTTAATAGTATGTATTCATATGTATATATGTGCTATTAATTAATGTGTATCATGCATTTAATATGAATGTGTATTAAGTGTGTTATGGAGAGGATGTGTGATAATATTGTTATGTTTGTGTTAGTGTTATGTATTGATATGTGTGCTATTTATTAATGTGTATTATGTGTTGTCTAAAAGTTACAAAGTTGAAATTTAAATATTGTAATTTATTGCATGTCAAATGTTTTTCTTTATCGATACACACTTTGTCTTTCTCAAATACCTATGGATATTCATGGTTTAATATAGAGTTAAAGATGTGTTAATGTTGATGAATAAAGTAATTAGATTGTTTATTAAAACTTAAAAAACTTAATATTTTGTTCATTTAAGTTTTAATTAATGCTTGAATACTTTAATAGTTTAATTCTTTTATGATGTCCCTCATGTGTGTATGGATATTCATGCTTTAATGTGGAGAAAAAGATGTGTCAAATATTTTCTCGACATAGTCTCATTGTGTCTCTCTCATGTATGCGTAAATATTGTAATACTTTGGTGTGTCTAGGTCATGAAAGTATTCAATTACTTTTTAAAAATGTTCTCTCTCTCTCTCTCTCTCTCTCTCTCTCTCTCTCTCTCTCTCTCTCTCTCATATCTTAATACTTTGTGTAACCATGCTAGTATGGAGCATACTGAAACATCTGATGCAAGAAACAATGTCCATGTACCAGACATTGTTTTGTGTACTCCCAATGCACGAATGAATCTGCATAAAGTCAAAGACATGGCTAGGAGGAAGTCATCACGGCGTGCCCTCAAACATGTCAAAGGACACAACACTTTCGTCGTATCCCTAAAGTTCATGCATCGGTTGGATGCAATGGAGAAGCAAATCAAGAGTTTAAACAAACATCAAAGAGCTTTGAACTCCTTTTGTCAAAACTTTGGCGATCACCTTCAAAGGATCGAAAAAATCCTAGCAAAAAAATATGAAGGAGGCTTGGCTGATGGGATAATTTTGCAAGACGAGATAGATGAAATAAAGGGCTATATAGGAGAAATCTATGAGTTGGTTCACAAGCACTGGCCACGATGTGATTTGGAAGACCATGCAGAAAAGCTGCGAGACCTTGCTAAGAGCAATGATCGTATAGAGGATGGAGTGTGTGAATTACTGGCTCAAAAGAATGCAAGCATGCTTGCACCTGAGAGCATTTGCCTCGATGTGCATGTCACATCTCTAAAAGTTTGCCTCAATAGGTTCTCTGCAATGTTGAACCTATTGAATCGTCGCATGTGTTCATCATCCAATGCATAGTTCTCTTAGCATATCTAAGGATTTCAATAACTTTTTGTCAGATTCTTCGATAGATATGTCATTCTATTGCTGGGTTTGAGAATTTTCATGTGATTTGGACTTTTGTATCTCCCATGATAATGACATAATATGCTCTTTCAATTTATATTCTTGCATATGTAAGATTATATTGTTGCTTATGTGATGTTATAATCTTCAAAATTTATATTGAAATAGTGTTTAGAACAAATTTATCTTGAGGCATATCTTTGCCAAAGTCTCCCCTAAGAGAAAGGAAGAAATTTTAGTACGCCTAGGTCATAAAAGTATGCAATTACTTTTAAAAAATTCTCTCTCTCTCTCTCTCTCTCTCTCTCTCTCTCTCTCTCTCTCTCTCTCTCTCTCTCTCTCTCTCTCTCTCTCTCTCTCTCTCTCTCTCTCTCTTTAAAAATACGTTGTATAACGATGACCATATGGAGTGTGCTGAAACATCTGATACAAGAAACAATGTTCCTGTACCAGACATCGTTTCGTGCATTCTCAATGCACGGATGAATGTCCGTAAAATCTAAGACATGCCAAGGATGAAGTCAATTTGATGTGCCCTCAAACATGTCAAATGACACAACAATTGTGTTGTATCTCTAAAGCTCATGCATCGATTGGATACAATTAAGAAGCAAATGAAGAGTTTAATCAAACTTCAAAGAGCTTCAATCTCCTTGTGCCAAAACTTTGTGTGAATAGTCATACGAGTTCATCGTCCAATGCATCGTTCTCTTAACATATCTAATTCCTTCAAAACTTTTTGGACAAATCCTCCAATAGATATGTCATTCTATTACTGGGTTTGAGAAATTTCATGTGATTTGGACTTATGTATCCCTCACGACAATGACGTAATATGCTACTTCAATTTATATTCTTGCCTATGTGAGATTACATTGTTCCCTATGTGAAATTATAATCTTTATCATAGTATAGACTATAATAACGTTTCAAAAAACTTCGCATTCGTAAATACTAATATCAAAGTACATTTTTCTTTTTATCTTAGGTTTTTCTTGACAATGGTACTTCCAACACATTCTGTGCCTAGAGATCAAGTATTACGTGCACGTAGGGAAATGCTCAAAATTACTAGACATAAACGTAGGCATGTTGCAAGAGTTAGGACTGAATTACATGTTCGTGACCATGCAAGAGATATGCATGAACAACATCATGCAAATGGAAACAATATGGATGTTCAAATCCCAAATCAGCTATATCAAACCAATCAATTTCGCATTGCATCTTGCTTTGTTGCTCATGATTTGGTATCCTTTCAGGTTCAGATGTCTACCACAACTCGACAATACAATCCTAATGGTGGCTTGAGTGTGCGTAGGCAAATGCTTAATGTTACGAGAGCTGAACGTAAGCACATGGCAAGAGTTAGAACAGAATTACAATAACTGCATCATGCTACCATAGATAGAGATAGACACAATGGCATCCAAGCTACAAGTGTTCAAATGCCAGTTGCACCATTGTTGCAGTTGGAAGTTCAACCACCTCCTATTCGTCAAGAAGACAATGCAACTATCCACAATATAGATGTTGAGATGTTGGATAACCATGAATTGCTACCCTTCGAAGTGGGGGTACATAGCACAAGTCGACAAAGAAATGGAAACACAAATAATCTAGATGGTGGATTAAGAAATTTTAGGCAAATACTTGATGCTACTAGAGCTGAACGTAGACACAGAGCAAGAGCAAGAATGCAATTACAACAATTGCATCACACTACAACAAATACAATTGATATAAGTGCTCAAATGCCTGGTGCACCATTACTGTCCTTAGATGTTCAATTGCCTCGCATTATTCAAGAAGAGAATGAAGCTATCCATAATGCAGGTGCAAGTACTGAGATGGTAAATGACCAGTACAGGATTCAAGCTCCTATATTTCTACCTCAAAATGGTGGATTTTGTTCAATTCTCCATGACATGCCACCTAATTTGGATATTCATCCATCAGTAACAATTTTTCTCTTCCAAAAACCAAATTTGCATGCAATTGGTACCCTTTGCAAGGTTTGTCACCATTGCATGGCTAAGTTGTGGCACGGTGAAACTAAAACAATGCGTACAACTTCGATTGGAAAGCATTGCTGTAGAGAAGGGAAAGTAATTTTACCACCTCTACAGTAGCCACCACAACCTCTATGTAATTTGCTTGATGGCACACATCCACAAAGTAGAGAGTTCAAAAAATATATACGTGCTTATAATAGCGCATTGGCTTTTGTTTAAATGGGTGCAAAAATTGATGAGCTTTTGCCTCAAAATGAAAATGGTTATACTTTTCGAGTTCATGGATCGATATATCACCGAATAGGTTCCCTATTGCCAAGTGAGGATGGACAACAAACACCAAAGTTTGCACAACTTTATATTTATGACACTGATAATGAGTTATTGAATCGCATTGGGGTTTTACTTGGGCTTTTGCAAGACTTACTACAAGAGCTTCAACAAATGATGCATGATCACAATGCTTACACACAGGCCTTTATAGCAATTGGTGCAAGCTTGCAATGCAATCCATAAGTAGAAATAAGAATGTCCATTTTTCAAAATCGATCCACCTCTAAACGATATTCAGTTCCCACTGCAAGTGAGGTTGCTGCGATCATGCCTGGACAAGGTGATGATGATACACTTGATCATCGTAGCATTTAAGTTCACACACGACAAGGCCATTTGATTTATATTTCTAACTTACACAAGGCATATATGCCACTGTTATATGTTCTTCTTTTTCCAAATGGAGAGGATGGATGGCATATTAACGTTCCATATGCATTTATGGATGCTCATATTAATGCCAATAATCTTGCAAATAAAGATTGCGTCACTCAAATGCAGTTTTATGCTTTTCGACTTCAAATTCGAGATGACACTAATGCATGTCTTTTGCATGGTGGTCGCTTGCTACAACAATACATTGTCGATGCTTATTGTAGCATTGAACAATGTAGATTGGCTTGGTGTCGTCGTAATCAAGCAACATTGCGAGTTGAAATGTATAGGGGATTGGCTGATATGGTCAATGGTTCAGATGTAGTTGATACTAATATCGCTGGGATTGGTGTGGGTAAGAGAATAGTATTGCCATCTAGCTTTACAAGTGGACCAAGATTCATGTACCAATTATATCAAGATGCTATGGCAATTGTGCGTAGCAAAGGGAAACCTGATTTGTTTATCACCATGACATACAATCCTAAGTGGTCTAAAATTATAGATGCTTTGTTGCTTGGGCAAACTGCACATGATCGACCAGATTTAACTACTAGAGTTTTTCATTTGAAACATAAGGACATGATGCAGTCGATATTGAAAAAGGAGTTGTTTGGTAAAGTTGTTGGATATGTGTCCGTCATAGAATTCCAAAAGAGAGGCTTGCCTCATTCATAGATGCTCTTGATATTAGAACCACGCTTTAAGCCACTAGAAGCACGTCATTATGATAGATTGGTGTGCGCTGAGCTACCTGATAAGGAAAGGTTTTCGGATTTGTATCGAATTATCACTAAATGTAACATACATGGTCCGTGTGGTGAGTTCAATCCAAAAGTGCTTGCATGGTGAACGGAAACTGTGTAAAGGATTATCCAAAAAAGTTTATACATACAACTACAGTTGATAAAATTGGTTATCCTTTATACAGACGTCGAGAGGATGAAAGGACTCATAATGCTAATGGTAACCTCTTGGATAACCGATGGATAGTGCCTTATAATCCTTATTTGAGTTCCAAGTATAGTGCTCACATAAATGTTGAGGTTTGCTCGACAATTGCAGCTGTCAAATATTTGTATAAATATGTATATAAGGGCCATGATCGAGCAAGCATTCGATTTACAAGTACGTGTGGTTCCAAATCCAATGATATTGAGACAGAAAATATTGATGCACAAAATATTGATGAGATTGAGAGGTACTTAGATGCATGATATATTTTAGCTTCTAAAGCATGTTGGTGAATTTTTGAATTCAAACTTCAAGATGAGAAACCTGATATTCAACGATTGCAAATACATTTATGTGGAGAGAATATTGTTTCCTTTCGTGACTTTGATAACATTTGTGATGTGGTGCAAAATGAAAATGCTCAAAAAACAACTCTCACAGAATGGTTTACATGCAATCGTTTGCACCCTGACGCTAACACAGTTCTCTATCAAGACTTTTCAATGTTTTGGGTTTGGAATGCACATAAAAAAATGTGGACAAAGAGAAAGCAAGGAAACACATGTGGTCAAATATACTTTGTTTCACCTACGTGTGGAGAAAAATACTATTTGCGCCTACTACTCACTGTATGCAAGGGGTGCACATCCTTTGAGGCATTGCATATGGTTGATAATGTGGTATATTCAACTTTTAAGGAGGCTTGCATTGCAAAAGGAATATTGGAAACAGATGATGAATGGCAAATGTGTTTGCGTGAAGCTGCATTGATGCAAACTGGTGCTCAATTAAGAAATTTGTTTGCATCCATCTTGGTATTTTGTTCGCCTGCCCGACCTGGGGCTCTATGGGAAGAGTTCCTAGTTCCGCTGACAGAGGATATAAAACATCGACTCTCCTTGCAAAATAGGCGAAGTGTTGATATGCAAGATGAGGCCAATAATCATGCATTGATGCATATTCAAAAACTTTTAGATCAACATGGACGCAATTTGGCAAAGTATCATGGATTGCCTGAGGTGACAATGCAAGAGTACACAAATCCTTTGATCCTTGATGAACAACTATATGATAAGGTAGAACAAGAGAATACCTTCTTAACAATGCAAGCTATGTTGAATGATGGACAAAGGAATTGTTTTATGGCAATAATGAATGCTATTGATAGTGGTTTGGGTAAACCATTTTTCTTAGATGGCCCAGGCGGTTCTGGAAAAACATTCCTATACAAATGTTTGCTTGCAAAGCTTCGCAGTCAAGGTCGCATTGCCATAGCTACAGCATCCTCTGGTATTGCTGCATTGCTTTTGCCACATGGTCATACTGCCCATTCAAAGTTGAAAATTCCATTGCAAGCAGATAATAATTCTACATGCAATATACCTGTTCAAAGTCACATTGTAGCACTGTTAAAAGAGGCAAGTCTTATTTTGTGGGATGAAGCTCCTATGTTGCATCATAATACCTTTGAGGCACTGGACAACACTTTAAAGGATATAATGCAGTGTGATATGCCATTTGGTAGTAAAGTTATTCTACTAGGTGGATATTTTAGGCAAATATTACCTATTGTACCAAAGGGTACGCATGAGGATATTGTTGGTGTTGCTATATGTTGTTCCAATTTGTGGCAATATTTCAATGTTTTGAAACTTACACAGAATATGTGGGTCGCATTAGATCAGGGTCAGTTTGTTGAATGGTTGCAAGACTTTGGAGATGGAAAAGATTTGACACATACTAATAATATATTGCAAATTTCACTTGCATTGTTGTTAAAGGGAGGATCTATGCAAGACTTGATCAATTTTGTCTATTGTGAAATGAATTGTGTAATTGATAAACAATCATGCATTGCAGCTAATGCCAGGAGAGTTTAAACAATACTACAATGCTAATTCTGTGGATAGAGCTAAGGATAACTCATTCCTCTATTCTGTGGAATATCTAAATTCCCTTGACCTTGGTGGAGGTATTCCTCCTCATATCTTGTTGCTCAAAGTAAATGCTCCAATAATATTTCTCAGGAACTTGAATCCTTCTAAAGGTTTATGCAATGGTACTAGGCTGGTATGCAAGGCTTTCAATAACAAGGTCATTGATGCAGAGATAATTACAGGGACCAATATTGTTGACAGAGTTTTTATCCCGAGGATAACTTTCATCCCAACTACACTGGAACTTCCTTTCTCAATGAAACGCTTGCAATTCCCAGTCCGTTTGGCATTTGCAATTACAATCAACAAATCTCAAGGCCAAATGTTATCATGTTTGGGGATATATCTAAAAACCCCAGTCTTTACTCATGGTAAACTCTGTGTTGCTTTCTCAAGAGTAAAGTCTCCGAACAGATTGAAAGTCTTGATTGATGAGAAAGAGGACATGGTAAATGGTACCATCAATATTGTATATAAAGAAGTTTTACAAAAAGTATTGTAACCTCTATTTTTTCAAAACTGTAATCTTTGTTCTCTCATATCATATTTGCATAATATTTTTATTTCAATACAATCAAAGCCTTTTTTTCTTCTTTGTTCACATATCTATAAAATGTAGTGTTGTACTTTCTTATGCTCTTTTTCAGTATTAAGTTCTTCGTCGATGAAAAGCAAGTTTGACTTATTTTCTTTGATTTAATACTTTAATGTTTTAATCATATCTCTCATGTATGGATAGATATTCATGATTTTATGTAGAGTTAAATGTATGTTTGTTTTACTATATGAGAATGTAGTGTTTAAATTATTTCTACCATAAAAAGTTATTTAAACTTTCTATCACAAGTGTAATGTTTTTTTCTCATATTATATTTGCATAATATTTTATCATCAAAGTTTATTTATTCCTTTTTTATCACATATTTTCAGGTAATGAACTATTTTACTGTCTCCTGTTCTTTTTAAGTATTAAGATCTTCAAAGAAAAGTAAGTTTAACTTTTTTTCTTTAACAAAAAATGAAATGTTTTAATCTCTTATGCTCTTTTGAAATATTATATTCCTTGAATAAAACCATGTTTGACTTATTTTCTATGAAATTTTGTTTGCATTTATACAAAAGTAAGTTTTGAGAAATTATCATGTATAAAGTTATTTTACACAAGATGCATTACAAACTCTTTTTCTCTTCTAATTTGGTCTTCTAATTTCAATATTGTAAAGTCATTTTTTTTCTTTTTTAAATTTTGATCAATATTACTAATTTTTATGTTTTCTAAATTTTATTAATAGATGGCCCAAACAATGTTCGAATATTATCGTGCCTCTCCTTATCAAATGAGACTTCAAGAAGCATTGTGAACTATTGCTATGGATGATATTATCCATAGAACTTTGGCTAGGGTAATCGAGCCAAATTCTGCCGACTACTTTACTAATGTTAGAGCCAATCATATCACGTCCCAAGTAATACTTAGCATTTTCATTAATGTTTTTCTTTATAAATTTAATATTGTTATTTTTAAAGTGTTTTTTTTTTCATTTTTAGATGTTGCAGCACAATCTGGGGCAGGGCGTGTCACAGTTTCGCCCACACATGTTCCCCATGCTAGATCCACTGTTGATAATTCATCTAAGAAGAGAAAGCTTTCTTTTCGATAGTTGATTTTCGACAATACAACTATCTTTTTGAAAACATTATATACTTTCTTTTCCATCTACCTATTGTTATAGTTGGAATTCTTTCAATGATATTTAAAAATCACTTTTGCTTCAGTTATCTTTTTCAATTATTATGGTTGAGATAATCAATGTTATTGTATTGAATTGTTAGATTTTATAATGAAGTTTAAAAATTGCAAGACTATTTGATTCATTACTAAGTGGAAGAATGTGTAAACAAATTAAAACATTGGTGCTTCACATTTTGGCGCGAAGCGCCGGGAGAAAGCTGGAACCACCGGGCTGAGTCTAGGCGCGGAGCGCCTAGTCTTTTCTTAATCCCAAGTGAAAAAGCGGCTATTTGTTTCACCTTTCATGCAATTGATGGTCCCTCACCTTACTTTGGGTTAACCTACTATGCATGTAAGGACTTAAATTTCATGTCACGTTCAACTCTCACTCTCTCTCCACCCGTCTCCTCCTTTTTATCTCTAGTTAACTACCTATGTTTCTCTAGTTTATCTTACTTTGATGAGAGAGAGAGAGAGAGAGAGAGAGAGAGAGAGAGAGAGAGAGAGAGAGAGAGAGAGAGAGTTGAATTTGTAACAATTTGAGAAGAGTAAAGGCGTTTGTTCCAAAATAAAAAATTCAACTTGTGTCTTCTTCAAGACTCCATATAACTACAAGAAATAACACCAATCAACTTTCAAGGGTTCAAAAAATAAGAAAAAAATAAAGAGTTTTGTTAAACACAAAACATTAAAGCAATCCTATCTAGATTCTATAGCCTTTGCCTTTGGCAAGCCAAATAGAGTGCATGCACGTGCACCTTTTAGCCATGTATGTTTTCACTTCTTAAAAGGATTTTTCATTTGCCCCCCACAAAAAAGGGCATATGTTTAGCTAAGAGTTTCTCGGTTAGAAATTTTTACATTTAACTCTTAAATTCCGATTAGTTGTTGTATGATACTCATTAGACATAGCACGACTTTACTTAAGTTCATTTTCAGCTCGAAAAATTTTGCTCTTATAAATGCCTAGGTTTAATTGTGTGACCACATGTGTGTTGGTATATCTCCTTACAATCGCTTCCATTTCTTGCACATGCATGAGAGAGAGAGAGAGAGAGAGAGAGAGAGAGAGAGAGAGAGAGAGAATAGACAGAACACCCCTTCTACTCATCTAGTTTGTCCATACTATCTGGTTAACAATAGAAGAGCTTGCACATTACTATTTAACAGACACCCTTCTAACTCATCCAGTTTGTCCACACTTGTAATGAAAGAAACTGAGAGGAGAGAGAAGAAGAGCTGAGGAGAGAGAAAGAGAGCAAGAAGAAGAAGAAGGAAGAAGACTAGAAAAAGAGAGAAAAGAGGAGAGAAGGAGAGAGAAAGCCATGGAAGCTGGAGATGAAGGTGAAGAGTATGATCTTGTTAATAACTGGTTGCTCTAATCTGGGGCTCTTACACCTTATATACCCCAGTCAGTGTGATGTGGTGTCTAAACCCTAGTCGGTGTGTATCCCGCTTGTTACAATCCATCCCCACTCGGAATATTTTTGCCCTAAAAAACAAGGAGAAATAAAGGGGAGTGATGGGTGTGCTTAGGGAGGGTTGCAGAGTACTACTCGGAGCCCTTTGATAATGAAAATTGTGTGGGTAGAGACTAGGGGCAGCATGTAGTCCGGGATCGGTCTATTGAAGTAAACAGGTCATAACTTTTGATAGGCTGCTCTAAATAGAGCGTGCCGCTTATCGAAACGGAGCTTATGACGAGTACTTTCAGCCTATGTAGAATGCACATGCCTAAGATTTGAGCAAGTAAAAAACTGTTCTAAAATAGTGTGCAGTCTGCGAGCAGAGGGTGGTCAATTGGGGCACAACCAGCTAGTCTTCCAAGCATTGGGCCTCATGGAGGTAGAAAAATTCATTGCTGATGATTGGTGGGCGCTAAGAGGCTTTTTTCAAGGGTAGACCTTGCCATTTGATGAGGTAATCTTTAATGGATTAAGACCGTAAGTACTTATCTCGCCGCCCAATGATTGCTTCAGGGATATATTGAGTGATGCCTTCTTCATCTATGGGGGGAAGTTCTTCCACATAGTCCACTGAGGAGCCTACAAAGGGTTTCAGCTGGTCGACATGAAACACATTGTGGATTTTGGTGGTAGGGGGGAATTCCAAGTGGTAGGCCAAGTAACCAACTCTCTTCAGGTTTCGATATGGGCCATAGAAGCAGTGGGCTAGCTTGTTACTGCTGCCCTCTTTGAGAGTCGAATAGTGAGACTTAGGCACTTTCAAAAGGACCAATTCCCCTTCTTGGAATTTCAAATTCCTTCATTTCTCATCAGCATAGAGTTTCATATGTGTTTGGGCCTTTTGAAGGTTCATTTTGCATTGCTAAAGTAAAGCTTGCATGCGATCTAACTTAGCCTAACTCTCAGGATTGATCTTATCATTAAATAAGACTGTGGGGAGGGGAACCTTATACCTATATAAGGCCTCAAAAGGGGAAACTCCAATGCTAGAGTGCATAGAGTTATTATATGCAAACTTAGCCAAGTGAAGCCACGTATCCCAATTGTGATGTACATCATGGCACAAGTGCCTCAAATATGTCTCAAGCCATTGTTCACTCTTTCAATCTGGCCATCAGTCTGAGGGTGGTATGCAGTGGATGGAGCAAGCTTGGTCCCCATGGAGGTAAATACTGTATGCCAGAAGTTACTCATAATCTTCTCATCCCAATCATGTACTATGACTTGTGGCAAGCCATGCAACTTGAAGACATTTTCCATACACTGAGTGGCCACCTAGGAGGCAGTGTATTGGATCTTAGTGGGATAAAGTAAACAGCTTTGGTGAGGCGATCAAAGACCACATAGATACTGTTCCACCCTTTCTTAGTCGCAGGAAGGCCAATGATAAAGTCCATTGTGATGTGAGTCCATTTCCCTTTAGGGATAGGGAGAGACTGCAAGAGGCCAGTGGGCCTAAGTGTACTATCCTTGTTCTGTTGGCATAGAACACATTTGGTCACAAAGTCCTTAACATCCCTCTATAAGCCTTTCCAATGAAAGCTTTTGGCAATCCTGTCATATGTTTTGAAAACACCCAAGTGACCAGTAGTGGGGCAAGAATGCATCTCTTCCATGATCTTCTGTGTGAAGGGGGAAGTGTGGGGGATGACAATCTTGCCATGGGACCAAATAAGGCTATGCTTAAGCTAATATTGGGAGTTTTCAGCCATGACCCCATGTTGTAATTTCTGAAATGTGTGGCTGAAGTGATCATCTAACAAGTAAGCCTCTTGAAGCTCTCCAACCCAATCACTGTGCAATTCTGAGATAGAGGACACTCTACATGCCCACATTCGAGAGAGTGAATCAACCATACTATTATCCTTGCCTCGAGTGTGTGAAATATCAAAGTCATAGTTTTGTAAGGTTGCCACCCATCGCCTTTGCTTAGGGGTCAAAGTAGACTGAGTCAAGAAGTAATGGAGGACTCGATGGTCACTTTTTACTTGGAAGCGGTTGCCATACAAATAGTGGTGCCATTTCTTGATGGCATGGAGAATGGCCAACATCTCCTAGTCATATACATTCATTTGCATCTCCTTCTCATCAAGCTTGCGGCTCTCAAATGCAATCACACCATGCTCTTGCAACAATACTGCACCAATACCTTGGCCATTGGCATCACAATGAATGGTAAACAGATTGGAGAAGTCAGGGAAAACAAGGATGGGGGCTAAAGTAAGTGCGTCCTTTAATTGTTTGAAGCTATGATCCGCAGTGGCATCCCAAAAGAATGACTCCTTTTTCAAGCGATCGGTCAAAGGTGCTACAATGGTGGCATAGTGCTTAATGAAGTGTCTGTAGAATGAAAAGAGACCAAAGAAGCCACACAAAGAAGTGGTGGAAGGAGTGGGCCAGTTTCTAACACATTGCACCTTCTTCGGGTCAGCACGTATACCATTTTTTCTCACAATGTGTTCCAAGTACTCCACAGATGTTTGCATGAATATGCATTTGCTCTCCTTAGCAAAGATTCGATGCTCTCTCAATATGTCAAACACCCTCCGAATGTGTATTAAGTGCTCCGTGGATGACTTGCTGTAAATGAGGATGTCATCAAAGAAAATAAGCACAAACTTGAACAGAAAGGGTTGTAGGATTTTGTTCATGAGGCTTTGAAAGGTGGCGGGGGTGTTAGTCAACCCAAAAGGCATCACTAGAAAATGATAGAGACCACAATCATTCCTGAGGGCCGTTTTGACCTCATCTCCTACCCGCATACAAATTTGATGGTAGCGAGAGCGCAAGTCAATCGTAGTGAAAAAGCATGCCCCTTTCAACTCATCCAGCAAATCATCAATCCGTGGGATGGGATAGTGGTTCTTCATTGTAATTTTGTTCAAATCTCTGTAGTCAATGCACATGCGAAAGGAACCATCTTTCTTTTTTACTAAGAGGACGGGGGATGCATAGGGGGAAGAACTCGGCTCAATAAACCCATCTCTAACAACTCCTTGATTGGCTTTGCAACCTCTTCGCACTCACACTTGGAGAGTCTATAGGGGGGTTTACTCAGTGGCTTGGAATGGGGCTCCAGGTCAAGTGGGTGGTCCACTTATCTCTTGGGAGGGAGGGATGTAGGAATCTGAAATAGGTCATTGTATTCCTCAAGTAAGTCCTACAAGGCTGAATCATGAGATAATGGAGAGGGCTAATCAGAATTGTCCTGATTTAATTGCAAAACAAAGATTTGTGAGCATTTTTTAAACTCCCATTTGAGTTGCTTTGTTGTAATGAGCTGAAAATCAGCATGATCTTGAACTCCCTCTAGGTGGATAGGCTATCCATGCATCATAAACTCCATGTAAAGCTGAGAGAGGTCCATAGCAATCTTTTCCAATTGTTTCACCCAATCACATCCCAATACAATGTCAATGGGGCCCATTTCTAGGGCAATCAGGTCAACCAGTGCCACATAATTTTCAACCAAGCATAAGGGAACTGTAGGACATACATGTGTGTTGATTTCTTCTTCTCCATTTGCTACTTGGACCTTCAAGGGGTGGTTTAATGCCATAGGGGTGCATTTCAACCGATCAATGGCTAATTTATTGACAAAACTGTGAGTGCTTCCACTATCCACAAGGATAAAAACATGCTTTCCATTGATACTGCCTTGAATGCGAAGGGTACTAGGGCTGCAGGAACCCATCCAAGCATCCAAGGAGATCAAGGAAAGGGAAGTGGGAGGTGGGTGGGATGTCAAATCCAATATCTGTGATGGAGCGCCGCCCAGGTTAAAGGGAAACCCATCCTCGAGGTCATAGAATTGCTCATGATCAACATCCTTCGTAGGCTTAGCCTGGTCAATGGGCAAGTCATCCTCCTCAATGTGCCAATCTTCCATGACATACATGCTATGAACTTTGACCTTAGTTGTCTTGTATAGACATTTGGAGGCATGATCAACAATGTACTTATCTCCACACTTAAAGCATAGGCCCTTTTCCTTTCGTTCCTTCACAACATCTGGGGAGATGAACCGTTGGTTTACTAGATCCATGTTCCAGTGATGCCTTGGACTATTTATTTTCAGCATACTTATTCTTAGCATTAGAGCCCAATGCTGTCCCAAAAGTGCCCATTTTTCTTTCAACATGGAAGGCAAGGTAAGTGGGTACTTTGGGGCTGCTATTAGGCATAGAGGTGCCTCGAAAACCATCTCCGTATGGGGCTGGTCGTAAAGAAATGCAAGGCTATCCAACACCTTGCTGAAAATGCTCATTCTTGCATATCTCTCAGCCAATTCGATTGCATCAAATAGTGTGGTAGGTTTTTGGGCCATGACATCTGCTGATAGGCTCGGTTCCAACCCATAGATGTACTTGTGCAATTTAGCATCGTCGCTAATGCTCTCTCCACATACACGGTCAAGTTCATGAACTGATTTGTGTATTCACGTACAGTGAGGTTACGTTGGTCAAGAGAGTACCATTGTCTTGCCAACCGTTCTTTTTCCACAAGGGACACAAAAACTTGGACCATATGCATTTTAAAATCTTCCCAGTCAATGAACTGTTGATTCTCTCGATTGATATAGCACCACCATGTGTGGGCAAACCCTTCCAAGTGGAGAGAAGCAAAAAGTATTTTTTGATCATCAGTGCGGAGACAGATATTGAAGTAGGACTCTAACTTGGACGTCCATTTCTTCAAGTCAGATGGTGAGGGGGATTGCCCATTGTACTTTGTTAGGATGATGACCTTGTCACGCAGATCATTGGGGTCATGTTGCCCATGAAATCCTTGCTGTCCATACATCCCATGTGGTGCATTAAGCCCATGTTGTCCATTATAACCATGCTATCCATGATTGTCAGGCTGGCCCATTTGTACCATATTATCCTTGATGGGGTTGATTCATGTGGGGTGCATGGGGGCTCCTAGGGAGAGCGGGGGAAATCTGACCTAGGGTGGGAGAAGGCCTCAAATGGATGTTGGTTTCATAGTGGACATGGGAATTCAATAGGGGCTCATCATGCGTATGAACGGGTTCTCCTATCTCATAGGTAGAAGGGGAAATTCCCTTAGTGCCAAGTATACCCTGTGGACCAGGCAACGGTTCCTAATGTGGAGGACGTCTAGACTCATGCCTAGAGTCATTGGTCTTCTCTTGGGATGAAGCGGTCTCTAATTGAGTAACAAAAGTAGTGAGATGCTCCAAGCCATTAGCATTGTGGGATATCCAAGAGGGATCATTGGGGCAGGGGAGTGGAGCTCATGGAAGTACCTGCACCTGTATACAAGTATCGGGCTCCGAATCATTGGGAGGTAGGCAAAGTTCCCCCCGATCCGGGTTGTGCACCCCTTCAGGGTTTTAAGTGGTAAGGGAAGGTCACCTCTCTTTTGTCTTACCATCTCGCCTGGCATCGGCCTTTTTCCTTAGCCCCAGTGTATGCATGACAAACATTTTTATTAAGCAATAAGCATGAAATGCATTGGAAAGAAGACATTTGGCCTTTTTCCCAAACTGTCCATTTGTTGTCCACCTTGAAGGTTGAATCCTAGGATCAAAGATGCCAAGGGGGAAGAGAGAGGTATGCTTAATCAATGCCCAGGAGTGGTAGGGAGTGGCTAGGTAGCAGTGGGGGAATGGTAGGAGGGCTAGGGGAAGGCAGGGCAGCTAGCGTAGAATTCATCGCAAATTGCGGGGGCTGTCTTATAGGCCTTCTGGGCAGTAACTCCCCCAGTCCACTACTTGATCAGTAGCTTGGGGGGTCAGGGATGATGTTTCGAGGTTAGTTGATATTGGGGAGCACCCTCAGGATAGATCTTGGGGTTTCTTTGGGCTGGTAGCCATGGGAGCTTGTAGGAGAAGAGAGAGAGAGAGAGAGGGCTGGGCCAAAAAGTAACTGAGGTTTTGCCCTCTTCCAACTCCTGGGACTCTAAAATTGGCCTTGAACCCTTAAAATTTGCATAAAAAGAAGTGACGGCCTGCTATTTTAACCAATTTACCTCCAGATATGTTTGAGTCTCTAGCCATAGCTCCTGCTTGCTCCAAAAAGCTAAAGTTAACTGCAGTCCTTCTTGCTATACCTGTACCTGTAAGCTGAGTAACTAGGGTTTTTGGGATTTGAAAAGGAAGAAAGGGGAAAGAAGAAAAGGACCAAAGACTGAAGCTTTGATACCACTTGTAATGAAAGAAGCTGAGAGGAGAGAGAAGAAGAGATGAGGAGAGAGAAAGAGAGCAAGAAGAAGAAGGAAGAAGATTAGAAGAAGAGAGAGAAAGAGAGAAAAGAGGAGAGAAGGAAGGAGGAAGCCATGGAAGTTGGAGATGAATGTGAAGAGTATGATCTTGATAATAATTGGTTGCCCTAATATGGGGCTCTTACACCTTATATGCCTCGGTGAGTGTGACGGGGTGTCTAAACCCTAGTCGGTGTGTATCCCGCTTGTTACAACACTATCTGGTCAACATAGAAGAGCTTGCATGCTACTGTTTGACATGTCTGTTCTCTCTCTCTCTCAAAGTCATAACAGTATGAAGTTTTCTTTTTCCTTTTTCTTTATATACAATTTTGATTGATTGGTTATTTTGTAATTATAAAAATCAAGCCTTTATGTATGTATATTGTGCATGTGTGTGTGTGTGTTTGAGAGAGAGAGAGAGAGAGAGAGAGAGAGAGAGAGAGAGAGAGAGAGAGAGAGAGAAGCATGGAGGGAGGGGTGTTTAATGGTGTATGCTAACCTTTTTCTTGTTTTGATGTGGTTTTAAGAATTGCTTGGTGATGATGTTGTCATTTAGATAATTAGTTTTATATGTTTGGGCATCTTGGTTTCAACTTTCACCCAACTTTCACCCACATCTTTGCTCAACAAGGTCTTCATATGAATGTAGTACTCATTGAAGGGCCATGCCACACTAACCTTGCTTGTCGCTTCTTGGATTGGTCGTGGAACCACTATCTAATTTCCCCTCTACTAGCTTTGCATTTGGTGTCTACTCATGGAATGGCATCATGGATACCTCGATTGTATGCAAATGAGAACGTAATTAATTTGATGGATGATATCATTAGAATGCATTGTGATATGCATGTGGACTACACTTCCTCTGTCTCATTCATCCTATGTCTTGTGCTATCCTTGTCCCTTTCTCTTCGTGTCATTTTTTCTTAAAGGATCCACATTCAATTTTATTATTATGATTAAGTGGCAAGGAGTGTGATTCTATTGCGTGTTTTACTTAGAATGCCATAGAGGAAAATGCAATCAATTCAAATCACTCACCTATTATGGAAGATGTTTCCTTGAGTATATCTTCAAAAGGACAATTTTTCCTTTGAGGAACTACAAACAAAATTCAAACTTGTCATATTTTATAAATTTTGTAAAATCATTTGATCCATTTAGTATTATTGTGGAGAGTTGATACATGTCTCCCCAAAATTTATAAGAACGTAAGTCATTCTTACCATTCTAGAGCATAGACTTGAGAATAAATATGAGGTTACAAATGTGAAATTCAAGTCAATCAGTGTTGCATGTTTTGTTCCATTATCTTAATTTTTAGAAATACACAAGTTGGACCTTACAATTGGTGCAATGTATAGCCATTGTTTCACTATTTTCTATTGAGCATAAAAACCACCAACAATAACATAATTCCAAGCACTAATGCCCAAACTTCCCAACTAGCCTATATTATTAGACAACACCCACATCCATTCTACTTTTTTAGTTTGGCCTTGCTTTCTTACAATCGATCTCACCAAGAAGCTTTAAATGATGAGCTTTGTTTCACTCTTGCAACTCCATGTAGGTCATTTCCCGTGGACGTGAAATTCTTTGTTAATCAAACCTACTTGGATGTATAAAGTCCCACACAATTTCCATCTTGTTCACCCTTAATGCAAGAAACACGTTAGGAAACCTATAATAATTGCTAACCATTGACTGCACCATCCACAAACTTGGGAATGAGTACATGGGAAAACATTATAATGATCGTCATCTAGAGCTTGGGTCATTGCATCGAATGGATATAACATAGCAAACTCCTAAACATAAAAGGTGTATAAGAAGAATGTAGTACCCACTAGTGCATGGAATTAATGTTGTTAGTGTCAACATGCCATCCAAGGTAATAACACGTACATGATTCAAGCTTATGGAACTTTGGTCAATCTATGTCTATCAGACAACACGAACAAGCTAATCTAGAGCTACCAGCATGAGTAGAAGCTACCAAACATCCTATCTAGAAAAGGGAATGCCTAAGAGGTCTTGCGCTAGACTTGTCTAACTACCCAAAACACAACCACACACACACAATACCCATGATTGGATGCTCATGAAGTGCAAAATGGTGGAAAGTACCCGGGCACCTAAGGAGTCTACGTATAGAGCTTGTCTTCTAGACTAACTCTACCAAATATGGTGGAGCAACAGACTCATCTACCACTCTAATTCTAATAATCACACATGAGGATGCTAATCATACTAATTAACAACTTGCTAATTAAGGTTAACAATGAATGCGAAGAGCAAAACATAAGAAATACCAGGAATCAAATGGATTTGATTATGGAGTATCGATGCGAGTGTAGCGAGTGACGGAAGCTTGGAGGGCTCATCGATTATCCGCTTTAGCTGTCACACAGGTGAGTTATCTTAATATAAGCTTATATTTGTTTATATAGGCCGGGGACTAGCAACGCACCGCTATAAACATTGAAGCGTACCCCAGATATATTTACAGACACTCCAAATAGCCAAATATAGTATTTAGTCGACCTGAGCATCCGGTGGTCGACATATATCAAAATTTGAAAAAACAATGGATACTTTGGCAGGGAAACTACCACACATCTTTGGCAGAGGCAATTGGCATCCCCTGCATTTTCTCAAACATTCTCTAGATTGTGATATATTTTATTGCTTGGTACTTGATGGCACAGTGGAGTTCCATTGCAATGCTGCACGGGTGAAAGCTATGGTGAAGAGTGGCTTTAACCTATAAACATAGTTTCAAATTAAAACTACATGTCTTCACATGGATGCAATTAGATGAACGATTCCAATAGTTAGACCATTCTCAAAAGACATTGTTGATTTGACCATTAAGATTGTTCACATTGGTGTTCTGCCAAGACCTTTTGGCACTTTTTTGTTGCTAGCATTTTGGAGCTGGTTGGCTTGCTAGGCCTGGCAGATTGTTTTATCTTCTTGTATTGTGGCAAATAACATATTTGGTACATATTTGAAGTGGATAATTAGGCTTACTCCAGTTTGTCGCCGTTGGTTCGAACAAGCAAATTGTAGCCGTGAAAATTCTTTTGAGAATTTTGCAATCAATCCATTTCAATGCAATGATGCAACACATGCAAACAACACGCAAACCTAACCATATTGGTTATCTTTTGACATGAACTAAAGCCATGAGTGATTCACATTTCCAAGAGTTGGATTTCTTGAATAACCCTTTTGTTGGCCAAGGTTGTCTTGAAAAAGATTATCCAAAATATTGTATTTTAACATATTTTAGTGTAACAATTGGACCTATTCAAGCTATGGATAGAGGAGCCATTTACTAGTTTCTTGTATTTAGATAAAGATTGTAAACCTATTTACCTATTCATGAATCGGTAATGAAATGGTAAAAATATTACATATGTAGTCTTTTCTTTTTTTTTTTAAACCTCAAAAGAGCAATTGAGATTTATTTGAAGCTAGGTTATCATACTCTCGAATTGCAACCTTTAAACCTATATATGTATTTCCAGTGGCGCTATAGCATTACCATTGCACTCACAATTAGATTGACCATTTTCCAAGAGGGAAAAAAGGGTTCCCTCAAATCACTTCTTGTTTATTGAAGGCACACACACTTATGGGGCTAAGATATGGTAATTTTCCCAATCTATTTGGATATTCTATGGGCATTTAAAAGCAAATAATAAAAGATATTCAAAGTCAAAAGCAAAAAAGTTTAAACTTTTCGCTCAAAAAATAATAGATTTAGACAGGCTTGCATATTTACAATGTCTTCCCCCCACCTAGTGTGAATCTAAGTGGTTTGTGTGCATGTGCATGGGACAAACAATATGTGTCTATACATAGCCCTGTAATGTGGCCCTATTTCATGCAACATAGAATACATGGATGGGTAGCAATATGATGTGCAACAAAATGGGACTTGAATGAATTGCTCAAGTGCTTTTGAGGTAGAGTCTTTCTATCCATATCAAAGAATGAGTTTTTAGAACTAAACCTTTCAAGAATTCTGCCCATTATTTGATGATTTGAGTTGGGGTTAAGACAACATTTGACATTGAAGCTTTTGATGTTGTGGAAATTGTTTTAGGAGCCAAAACACTTGTCATTGTAAATATTTTTTGTTTATTGATGGCTCTAAAATGCTTGGCATATGAAGTCTTGGGCTTCTAGATACTTAGATTTGGCTTTTGGTTTAGATGTATGGGTTGAGGGGTGCGTTATTGAAGTTTTGTCATCCACACCAATCTAGTTTTTGCCTTGGATTAGACGTGTGGTTGTGGAAGTTCTTTGATAACATGTTTAGGCTTTACCCAATTTGATGTATATCTTGCTTAGGGATCATGGGGTTGAACAAGATGTAGTTATATATACCTCATGCAAGTGGGTGTCATAACTTGGATAAATATGAAAGACCATAGCTATATGAATGTTGCAAAGACCCATGTAGAAGATTTTGAATCAGCCAAAAATGCAAACATTGAGTTCCAAACTAGATGAATGCAGAGACACATCTTTGGATATGCAGAGCGTTAGATGATGGTAAATTGAAAAAGAGTAGTGTATCTCAATCACCTAATGTGGAATAAAGCTTATATTCCTAAACTATAACTTAAGGTTGACATTGAACCCTTGAATTGGGTTGAAATTTGGTCACACTTGACACATGTGTCATTGAAGTAACTCCCACAAAGTTATTTGATGTGCAAGGATATGATTTAATTCTGTTAAGGATGATCCAAACTCTCATAAAATCAAAAATTTTGGTTACCACTCATATGCATGATCAAGATGGTGCTAAGCAAGAGATATAGTTGGAGAAACTAGAGGATCGAAAGACTCCAATGTAGATGGCACTTGCCAACAAGCAGCATGTACAAATGCATCAACTAAGAGATGAGAAGACCAATGGCATAATGAATTTTGGTCATTACATCTTGAAACTAGAAATGAACAGGGTTGAGCAATTTGCATTTTGTACACTCATGTGCTCAACATAACTCCATAAGCTATGAAACATAGTGGTGCCTTAAAGGCTTGGAGTTAGTAAATGAGCATGTTCAAATGATTGGGTTCACCAAACAACAATCAATACCATTAGATATGTGCATTAGGTTATGAATGGGTGGTTCTTGGGCCCTTTAATTTGCCTAATTCCAATCAGAGTGATTAAGAAATAGGCAAGTAGAAAAGTGCCATGTTACAAAAATGTTGGGTTTGTAA
This sequence comes from Lygodium microphyllum, assembly GCF_053477565.2. Taxonomy (NCBI): domain Eukaryota; kingdom Viridiplantae; phylum Streptophyta; class Polypodiopsida; order Schizaeales; family Lygodiaceae; genus Lygodium; species Lygodium microphyllum. Next base: position 121,875,162 of record NC_141144.1, on the reverse strand, counting down.
GAGCCTAAAAAGTAGTGGGTCAAAAATACAATATTAAGCTACAAATGGCTCAAAATATAGTAAAAAATCAAAAAGTGGTATAAATTATAATTTCCTTCCATTTTTAAAAGGAAAAGGTGCTAGCACCTTCAATGGGCCACCCTCAAAAAGTGAGCTAGCCTAAAAAATGCCCTCTCAGACTATCATTTAATGTTACTTACCCTCCTCTCTCTCCTCCGGATTTGGCCAAATATTCAAAATTTGTTTTTTACTCTCTCTCTACATGAAGAAGCATGTTTTCCCCCTCCCTCCCTCCCTCCCTCCCTCCCTCCCCCCCCCCTCTCTCTCTCTCTCTCTCTCTCTCTCTCTCTCTCTCTCTCTCTCTCTCTCTCTCTCTCTCTCTCTCTCTCTCTCTCTCTCTCTCTCTCTCTCTCTCTCTCTCTCTCTCTCTCTCTCTCTCTCCTACCTCTTCCTTCAATCCTAAGCCCAGATTTGAGAAGTTGCACCATGTCTAGCTATGGAGAGCTTCTCTTATAGCCAACTTGCTTATATTCTCTCTTTACAAGCAAGAAGATAGTTTTACCTTTTTCTCTCTCTATTCTACTTCCCCCTTCACTAGCAAGCTCAAATCTAAGAAGTTGCACCATATCTAGCTATGGAGAGCTTGTTCGGATGTCCAACTACTCATAGTCTTCTCTCACAAGAAGCTATGGAGCTTTAGATTCAAAGATGTAGTTTGCAACAACATTGAGGCCATATTTCCCCCACCATTCTCTCCTCTCTTGTTGCTTGATGTAACTGGGAGCTTTAGCTCCAAGCTGTTGCACTATACAACACCATGTTCCCTACCCTTTGCACCATTTGGTAGCTATCTCTACCTTTTACATTACCAAGGAAGCTTCCATCCCTAGAACCATAAGACCTTGAGCCCCTATACTTCCAAAGAGGAAGATGCAAATGAAGAGTTCATAATGTCTCTTGCCAACACACATTGACTTGTGTGGAACCATCATTGCAAATGACAAATCATGGAACTCAAGCACCTAAACAACCAAAGCTAGTTGACTTCAGAGTTGTAGCTTGTTGAAGATGACGAGTAGTGCATCTTTTAAAGCTTTGGGTCTCCTTTTGTACATGATCTTATTGATTCTATTCTAAATTGTAGCATTGTATTGGAATTTGTGTTCATAATGCTTTGGTTGAATGGCTTTGTTGCATTGCAAGTACCCCTCAATGTTTGTTGAATAGAATCCTTTGGAAGATTTGACAAGAACCTTTGCAACACACCATGGTAAATTTGGGGTTTCTTTACCCAGGTTTCCTAGCATTACATCTCATTGAGCACAATTTCTTCCTCTTTGTAGCTACATATATCTTTCCACTTTATCTAATGGGGATGGGGGTGGCTAGAGCCAACACCTACACCAACACTTGTTAGTCTTTAGTCATGCTAGTTCATGATTTTGATGTAGACATCTTGCAATGCTCTAGCATATGTTCTGGATGAAATCCTTTGGAAAATATTGCATGAACCTTTGAGGTGCACATTGAACTTGAGAAACTACTTTATGAGGGTTTTCTGTAACAATGCTCATTGAGTGAGATCATTTTGTTGCTCAATGGCATACATTTGTGCACTTTTAGTTCCATGCAAGTGAAGTGTATCGTGTGCCCATCATGTGTATTGCAAAGGATAACATTTAAATTATCCCATGTGTGTGAGATTTAGAGATGCTAACAAGAGAAAATGGGAGGCATTAGTTGCTGGCATGGTTAACGCAATGCAAGTGGAGCTTGATTTTTGTATATGCAGGATCATTCTTGGGATATAATAGCACATGAAGATTGGATCTTGGCAACCTTGGCTCTTGAGTTTGTACAATGTGAAGCTTGTGCCATTTTCATAGGGGGAGCTTTGTGTGCAAAAGGAAGGATAATTCCTTGTTGTGTAGGAAAATTGGCTTACCCCAATGCATAACCTAAAAACAACCCATGGGGCTATGTAACCTCTGCTCAAATTAATGAAATAGTTTTGATCTATGACATTTCTTTGGAGCATTGCAATGTTGTTATTTTTTATTCATTGTGTTAAGCTTGCAAAAATAGTTAGTTTTCTTACTCATTCTGACACAATACGGTACAACTTGTAGCAATCCATAAGTATTTTAATGGTTTTAAGGTCCTTGCAATCATGAGTTTTTAAGTCACTATGATTCACTTTAAGTCAAATGAGGTTCTTTGCTCCAAAATCCCTGTTACCAAAATTCAAGTCATTTTGGGCATGGTGGCAAAGATATTGAAGTCCAATGCAGCCAAACTTGCTTTAAACAAAGGCCAACAAAAATATGCAAGCATAGAAAAGAAATATTTACTGGGCCCAATAAAGTGCATACATTATATAATAAAGTGAAGAGCCAGGTAAGAGCTTGTCAAGTGTGATGTAATGCTAGTAGCAATGACCACAAATCGTGAAAAAAGAGGGGGTTTGGGTGCAATCAACACTTGTAGTACTAGTTTGGTAACCTAATAGGACATAAAAGTGTCCTTTCAAGGTTTTGGAAAAAAATTCAATACTCCTAGTATATGTATAATATTTTAAGCATCCTTACACGAGCTTGATGCTAAGAACCCATTCTATATGAAAAAAATAAGTAATGTGTACACTTCTTGATTCCATGGTCGTGAGGAGCTTCCAAAGCCAATGTAGTGCTACATTTGATCGAAAACAAGAATCTTTCATGGTTAAGCCCATGGTATACAACATAGAGAATTTTACACGCCATCAATCTATTTTTCTCGTTAACTTCCATGGGTTCTTGATCTAATCCTATGGCTGCTATAGCCCCACATTTTTTTGATTATGCATACAATTAAGTACAAAAAAGTTGCACTTTTTGTATTCTGCTGACTTATCATCAATGTTTCCATGACTACAACCATATGTACTCATGTATATGGTTTATATTGTTACACTTTGTTAATCTTGCTCTCACACACAACTACAAACCACAAAAATTGCATGAGCAAATAAACTGGCTTCCACATTGTGGCCATCTCAATCTCTTCAAAATGTATGTACTTGGAGCCAAATTGGTATTGTATGCTTAGATTTGGACCTAAGCTAAAAATTAGCCATATTCATGGAAGGAATTGAGCAATATTGAACATAATATATCTCTAACTCAAAATGGGACCGATTTTGGTAAAATTGAAATTTTTTCTCCAACTTCATGTTGTTAGCTATTAGGGGTCTTAGGTGGCCCAAAACTCAAGAAAGAAGCATTACATTGTCATGAATCTATATGCACCATCAAAATTACCATTTTTTTACATATACATTGGCAAAAAATTGGTCAAAGTGTAAAATTTGTCCATAAATTTGCATGGCAACATTTATATAAATAGGCCATTACTTCAAAGACATATAGTAACTATGTCTTAGAAGCATTAGAAAACATTTAGAATGATAAAGGCTATTTATGTAGCACCCTAGAAGTTCATTAAGAGGCTTTTAGGGTGGTCTATGGCCAATTTTATGAAAAATGAGCCAAAACATGTTTTTTGGCATAGTTTAGGTTTGAGAATGCTTATCAAACACAATGCTATATCTAGAATCCATAACCCAAAAAAATTCCAAGTATTTTCAACTCATAAGCTATCTTTGTGGATATCAACACTCTAAGTCCTCATCAGTATCCCTTGCAATAATTCTAGGAAATTGCTTGGTTAAGAGGACATAGAAGTGTTGAAGGACATAAAAGTGTCATGTTACCAATCTAGTGGCCTTAAAATTTGAATCACACAATTTCTAAAAGTGTCAATAGCCCAAATTATTGCTCATGAGATTCTTGGGGCTTGACGTGGCTAAAAGAGGTGTCTGCCATGTCTGCCATGGGGTGACCAAGGCCATATGTCCCAAGTCTATTATGTGTACAGCCATAATCCAATGCAGGTTGTTTATTGACATGCCTTAAACTCGTGTATTTTCACCAATTATTTAATCAAGAATGGGGCCAATGGCTCCTATTACTACTATTGCCGGGGGTTCCAAGGCCATGCCCTTGAACCCTAAAATCAATACAAATTGTTAAAGGATTTGTGGTAAAAAACTAAAGAAAATGTGTATGGTACATATTGTAAGAAAGAAAATTACCATTACTATTTGATGACTTTATCAAGTGCAACAAAGTGCAAGTATAGAAAATAGAGAAAAGGTTGTACACAAACTTGGTAGAAGATAGTGGGGTAACGATGACCACAAGTGGTGCAAAACAAGGGGCATTCATGTGTCGTTAATACTTTGTGGGGTCCAAAAAATGCCCAAAAATCTCAAAAATTGCTCATGCCACACGATATTGCTATGGGGTCATAAAGGCGCCGGCTCGGGACCAAAAAATAAGGGTGATTCACCATGAAGCGACCAGGCCCAGTTTGACCAGGTCAAATTGTGCCTGGTCGCTTCGTGGCAAACCGCCCTCATTTTTTTTGGGGGTTGGAGCCTTTATGCCCCCATAGCAATAGTATAGGATGCCAATAGTTATCGAGCTAATTTGGTGCCTTTTTTGGACCCCACAAAGTACCATGTGCACCTAAATGCCACTCTTTTTCTGCCATTTGGCATGATTGATATTGCATTTGTAAAAGAGTGGGGATAGACGGGTAGGACACGGGTTAGCATGGGAATACCCAGTTATACTGACAGGGTATATAAGGTGTTGAGAGACCCAATTAGGGCATCAGTTTATCAATAATCAAGTCTCTTTTCTCCCTCCTTCCAGCTTTCATGGCTTCCCTCCTCTTTCTCTCTCTTTTCATGTCTTTCTCTCTCTTCTCCTAGTATTTCTCTCTCCTCTACTCTCTTCTTCTCTCTCTTTTGCAGTCTTCTTCCTTCTCTCTCTCTCTTTTAGTTAGATTAGATAGGTTTCCTTCATTACAGTGTAAAAGAGTGGGAATATACGGGTAGGACACGGGTTAGGATGGGAATACCTAGTTATACTGACAGGGTATATAAGGTGTTGAGAGACCCAATTAGGGCATCAGTTTTTATCAATAATCAAGTCTCTTTTCTCCTTCCTTCCAGCTTCCATGGCTTCCCTCCTCTTTCTCTCTCTTTTCATATCTTCTCTCTCTTCTCCAGTCTTTCTCTCTCCTCTACTCTCTTCTTCTCTCTCTTCTGCAGTCTTCTTCCTTCTCTCTCTCTCTCTCTTTTAGTTAGATTAGATAGGTCTCCTTCATTATAGTTGGTATCAGAGCTTAGTTTTTAGATCCTTCCTTTCTCTCTCCTTTTAGATTTAGTTCTCTTTTCAGTTAGAAAACCCTAATTTTCTAAGGTACACCAAGACAAGTACAACATTGAAGACAACAGGAGTCAGGGAGTACTATCGAGATGGGAGCCTTCTAGGGAGTTTGAAAAGAGGTCTTCTCTTTCTTCCTTTTAAGCTTCCTTTTGGAGCTTCCATGGAGTACCAAGCCAAGATCATTTCATGTCTCTTAGACTTTGCTCCCCCATTGCAAACATGTGTTGTCATGGCTTTCTCCACCATCTTGAGCGTTTGGAGTACCCTGGTGAAGCCCCAGGGCTGATCGGCCACCTCTTCAAGAGGCTTCGCACTTGCCTCTACAACCTTGGCATATGTTGCACCTATAGAGAAGAAGACAACAAGGGGAGAATCAACATCCTTCCCTTCTATGTCGGGCTTTGTAGCTTGGGCCTTTTGAGCTTCCTCATAAGCTGACTTGAAACTTTTCGCATTTTCAACACTCCCAAATTTAATATAAAATAGCTCCTCTTTTAGCTCCCCATCTGCAAAATCTTATGCATGCCAGACCCATGTTTTATCGCTGCCTTGATGCTCCTGAAGTTTCACATTTGGGACAACTGTGTGGTTTGCACAGATCTTTAGTGTTTTGTTTTTCCGCATGATAAGACGAATCTTGCCTGTTTCCTTGTGCTTTAAAAGGTGCATCTGTCATTTAGGGATGAAGAAAAGCCCAATCATTAACAAAGTGCATGGAATCGCACCAGCAACTGCAAGCATCCACCATTCAATGGCCTCGTGGTTGTGACGCAGCAACATGCCAGGGAATCAGAAGAGGAAGTGGCTTTTTCCTTTGACTTCTGCCAAGATGACTGTTGACATTTCGTGAATCCACATGAGTGGCTAAAAGCTTATTGTTACATTCCAGCATTCCTAAAAGCTCCCTGTGGAAATCAACACCTTCTAGATGCTTCCTTCTTTTTGAACTAGGCAGCACATCAAGCTTATCCTCGCAAGTGTCCACATTGATATTTCCATCTATAAACTTCTTCTCGTAGTTTCCTTGTGCTGGAGGCATACTCTCTATAGGAGGACTCTCCATCTCCTTGGCAACAGTTACTGATACATCCTCTTCAACAAATGGATGCTCTATGTCAGAGAATAGCCCATCATTAGCAGAATGCCTACCACCATCAAATATTACCTCTGCAATGGCACATGGGTCTTTGGAAAATGCACTTTCAAGAGCCTCAAAGACCTCGCGGTCGAAGCATCCGGGTAGCTTGTTGTCCTTCTTGACATCACTACTCATAAGCCAAAAAGACTGCTTTCCACGAAGGCTATGCTAGTCAACGGATGCAGCGATAGTCAACCCAGAGATTGCGACCATGAAAAGTTCATTTTAGAGGTGAGAAATGATTCTGAGAGATCTGATCAAGCATGGGGTTACCGGCAACTGTGGAGGCTCCAGGAGCAGCATCCAAGGTCTGCTTTTCCTGAAGAACATTCCCAGATAGCAAACTATTTGAAGCCTGTTGCTGGTTGTCTACTGCTTGTCCTAAAGAAGTGGCAGCATGTTGCATTATTTGCAGCTCTAAAAGTGGCCTGTTGTGTCCTATTGCTGCAATAGTTGTCTGGTGACCCATTGACACCTTCATCATTATGTTCCCACTAGCTATAGTTCCAATTTGTGTCTTAGTATTGGCAAATCTTACAAATCTCTTTTCTTGATCTATTGGTGCAGAAAGTACTGCACAAGGGGTACTTGGATTTGAGGAATCCATCTGTTTGTCAGTCAGTAAAGAGCTTTGATTGGCTGGCTCAATTACAATCTGGGAGGTCTACAGATTCAAGGGCAAGCTGCCTTGTGCTTTTACAAATTCATGTAATGAAACGTGTTTAGCTGGACAATTCTGGATCACATAACTTTTGTTGTCTGAAGCAATCTGTATTCTTTAGAAGCATTACCGACCATCTTCTGGGTCTCTCTAAAAACCAAAACTTCACATCAGCTTATTGATCTACCCAACAAAAAGGAAATTGGAAAAGCGCTATCAGCTTTAGATTCAGGGGGATTTAGAAGCAATGGAATGCATTGGATGCGTGAGGAATCATGGGGTGTATGCCTAAAGTGTAGTGATTTAGTTGCAAAGCTAAGGCTTGGCACTTTGATTCTCTTGATAGTGGCACTTATATGCTCATGTTGGCATGAAGATGTTTATGCAAGTGGCAATGGTACTCATGGGGTATGCCTATGCCTTTGATTGGCAATCTTGGTAATGATGCTTATGACTGGTCTTGAGATGTCATGTCTGGTAAGGTTATGCTCTTGTTGGCAATGTGTTAGCCCTAATCAGCAAGGATTTGGTTCATATTGGCAATGGTTCCTGCGCACAATGATGCATGGAAGTTGCAAAGTATTGCAGGGATGCAAACTCAGGGAACTGCTGACAAAAGTCAATTACAGCAAAGCCTTCTTGTGTGATTGAACTCAAATCCCATAGCTCCATTTGAAGAGGGAATTTTCCCCTTCGATCTGAGCCAAAAATCTCTCCATTCTGCCCTAAGGTTTGGGAGATACACCCAATTTTGTGCTCAGAGGTACTGTGGGACAGGCAACAGTCCTACACAGTAAGCCCACAAAAGTCAATTACAACAAAGCCCTGATCATTTACTGTCAAATATATTTTTACATAGCCTCGTAGATGGATCAAGAGCTTTAATTTGAATAAGAAATTTTGGCAATTGGAGCTTTCTAGCTCAAGATATTGCCATTTCTGTAACAAGGGGTCTAGTGGACTGCACTTAGGATGGCAGGCCACAAGGGAAAAGCAAAGGCCCAAGAGGACTTCCAATGTGAAATAAGGGACTCCCATGCCTCAATGAATGATCCTAGATCAGCCCAAGAGGATCATGAAGAAATGTTTGAAGATGGTACCCCCGAGATGGACCGCTTGCCTATGCTTAACCATACTCTATGCCACCATGAGGCCCGTCATGCAGATTGGCATCGAGAGTTGGAACAACGCCATAGGGAGATGGAAGCCTGCCAAGATCAGCGTCATTCTGAGATGATGGCTAAGATGGACTTACTCATTGAGCGCATGGGCGCCCTCATCCCCGCCATCACACCCTCCTCGGCTCAGCCCAAGGAGCATGTCCCTCCCCATGAGGCCAACCCCCCTCCCACCTTGGAGATCGGGCGTAGCCCACAAGGTTTTGGTGGCACCCATGGCTTTCCCCATAGCACATATGAGCTGAGTGAGCCCTCTATGAGACATGATGAACCCATTCTCCCATCACACGTTATGAACCCTTCTAGCCCATCCTTGGGACAGCAGCTCCCCCGTAGTGGAAGCTATATGCAAGGGCAAAATGCAAATTTTGGGTAGCATAGTATGCAGGGTGCACATGGGCAGCATGCACATGGCAGTTTTGGGCGGCATGGAAAATTTGGGCAGCAAGGCTCTAATGTAGGTGCACATGGGCAGCATGGGAATTTTGGATAGCAAGGCCCTAATAATCAGTTTGGCCCACATGTAATGCATGGGCATCATGGCACCCATGGACATTTTGGTCAGCAAGGCATGTATGAGCATTCTCATGGACATTATGAGTACCATGACCATTGGCATGGGTTCGATGTGCAAAGGCAAGTGCATGCACCTACTTATGGTCAACATGCATATGATGAATGTGAATATTTTGAGCAGCATACAGAATCTGATGAATATATATGTTCTTATGAACTACATTCTGGTCACATACATGGACAACCATCTAGACAGTATTATGTACATGGACAACATCATGCAAATGTATATGAGTATGTACATGGGGAGCAACATCATTATCAGCAATGGAGTGCTCGATATCATCAGCCACTTGATCATTACTATAAGCAACATGCGCATCCTTATGAGCCACATGATACTTCTCAAGAACAATGCCATGATGAGAGCATCTCACTGTTGCAGGCTCATGAGCAGATGCCCCATCAGCCCAAGGCCCTTAACTTTGAATGCCTCGTAGTAGCCACACATGTGAAACTCATGGACATGAAATGCCTAGGGATTGATGCAGTGAATGCTGTATTGATTGCAACCTCATCTGCTCTAGTTCGATTTGGCCTAGTGGTTCCCAATGAGTTTATGGACAAGTCAATGCATGCTACCGTATGGGTTGGTAAGGATCTTGTGCCACCATCAGTGCTTGACGATGACACCATGAATTACTTCTATGATACAACGGATGCATTGGATCACAATTATCCTTTTGACCCCGGTGGCATTATGGTGACCCATGCTTGTATGGACGACCCTTGTGCTCTTGATGCTTATTATGTAGGTTATCCATTTGATTCCGAGGAACGGAATGGTCTTGGAAAAGCCTTATCCTGATCAGCATTTCACCAGTGCAGTTTTTTCCCTACTTCAAGGATGCAATTTTGATTGAGTAATAGCTAAATTTGCCCCAATCTGAAATGCAAACAACTTACAGACAACACACTATTTTAGAACAATGTTTACCCTGCATTAAGGATAGTCAAGTGTCACCTATATGGTTTGAAATTATGCTTCATGAACTTCGTTTTGACATGTCACACGCCTCAATCGGAGCTGCCCATAGGAAGTTATGACCGGTTTTCTCCAGCAGGCCTGTTCTGGATAGCATGCTGTCCACTATTTGTCAGCCCCTAATTGTCAAGAATTGGAGGCCAAACTCATATGCTATCAACTTGCACATGTCATATACATCATATACACAATTCTATACCCCAATTCCACATGAGATTGTACTTTCCCATACCTATATTCTCCTTTGTAATACTGACCATAGTAGTACTCTGCAACCCCCTCCCCCCCCCCCCCCCCCCCCCCCCTTTTGCTGTGAGCCATAAGTCCTTTTGTTTTTTAGGGCAAAAACCTTCGAGGTCGGGATAGAATGTAAAAGGGCGGGGATAGATGGGTAGGACACGGGTTAGCATGGGAATACCCAGTTATACTGACAGGGTATATAAGGTGTTGAGAGACCCAATTAGGGCATTAGTTTTTATCAATAATCAAGTCTCTTTTCTCCTTCCTTCTAGCTTCCATGGCTTCCCTCCTCTTTCTCTCTCTTCTCCTAGTCTTTCTGTCTCCTTTACTCTCTTCTTCTCTCTCTTTTGTAGTCTTATTCCTTCTCTCTCTCTCTCTCTTTTAGTTAGATTAGATAGGTCTCCTTCATTACAACATTATCCTTGAGTAGCTTTATCTCTGGCTCTTTGCTCCAATTGTAGTGTTCATGCATTCTTATTCTCCATAATGGCACAAAAGATCCTTGACAACTATTGGTGATACACAATATTATGCAACAAAAGAAAAGGGGGTGTGGGGCATGGGGTGACCAATTCCAATTTGATTGGATCATACTAGACCCTAGCCACCACATGCAATAGTTGTCTTTTGCTTTCCATGCTATACCATGGGAACTATAGGAGCAATATTGTGCGAAGCCACAAAGGCTCGAGGACTTAGTGACTTTACCAAGCTAAAAAAAGTGCTACTAGTGCTCAACTAACCCTATTCTTGTCTAGTTATTGATGTTTGGATTGTCTTGTTGTGGAGTCTTTGGGCAGGATTCTTTTGAGTGGACTTTGCATGTACCATGCATATCATAGAATCTTGGAAAAGGCACACCATAATACCCTCTAAGGCTTTGTGTAATGCATTTTGTTTATTATTGATGGGATCTAAAATGGGCCGACACTGGCTCATGCACTAGCCGGACCTCTATCATGCGTTCAACAACCCCACGGCCTCGCGGCCAGGAGCGTGGATGACACATACATCATCTTCCTAAACATCTTGCATTTGTATCGCGTCTCGTAGTCCAACTCTATCCCAATCAACACTCCTCAGAGGGAGTCCCTAGCACATTGCCAAATAGCACGAAGTACAAACATAGGAGGTCCTTCCACGGCTGATTGCCGCTACCTCACTGCGACTCTCCTACACCTTGGGGATCGGCCCCTCGATGCATCGCTAAACATATATAACACATACGAACAACAACTTCTCTCTTTTATGATTCGCGTATTTCCAGGAGATATACCATGCTTCCTCACTTTACTTTCCCCTTAGACCCAACGCCCAGCCTACAGCTTGGACAACCTTACTCACTCAACATTGGTCACGATCTAGAGAATACATGTGCTATGCATCCAGGAGGTATTGTCTGATACATTTTATCATTTTATGCTTCATGCAAATTGTGCATGTCCACGTGCTCAAACAAAGAAAAATCAGCATTGTGCTTAGTGCAAAAACATTCTTTCAATGAATTTGACTATCGCTCGTATGCGGTGTTGCATGAACCTAGCACCGAGAAACCCTCGTGCTACTAGGTTCTTGATTTTTAATTATCGACCAACCTAAATGGTATGCTTAAAAACCATCAAGATTTTCATCATTTCATTCAACATTTAAACACCTTTTATACACCCTACCCCCTCACCCGTTTAGGTTGTGCATTATTGATCGGTTTAGGGTTCATTTCCATGTTTTTATTGTATAAAAAGCAATAAAAACTCACTAAAACATAAAGGTAGGGCTGAACTGAGGCCAAACCTCATAATGCAGACCCCCTATACATACAAAAATATGAATCTTATTTTTCCTTAATTTTCGACACTCAAAATCTATTTTTCCCTTATTTTTTTCCGTTTTTCCTATTTTTCTTGCATTTTTTGCAATATTAAATAACTAAAAATACAAAATGAGTTGTGGGCTGTGGCCCTTAGGTTCATTTACAGCAAAAACACAAATTTAGTTGGTGTGTCTTATTATATTTTTCATTTATATATCAAAAACACCCGATTTTCCCCTATTTCACGTGTTTTACGGGTTTTACACAATTAATTTCAACACTTATGATTTTCTGATTTTCTGAGCATAAACTGATCAAACTCATAGCAAACAACAACACAATGCATAATCATCCCATGGGAACAAATATTCATGAAGCAAATTGCATAAAACATCAATTTCCTTTGTAAAAACGAGATTACCGTTCTTTGCGGGTTGCGGGTTTTTATTTGCCATGTCTCGGGACTGATTTCTAGCAACCATTAATACTCACGACAGCCCACAATCAGCAATCTTCATTCCTCTTGAACCACGGAGCAATCCGGTCTTCATTGGACAAGCATCCGTCATCCATTCTTCTTCTTCTTCTTCACCACATGAATCTGCCCTTAGAAGAGAGAGAGGGAGGAGAGAGAAAGATTGAAATCAGAGATCTTCATAGAGACCGCCATTGGAGGAGCGAAGCACGGTGATATGCTCAGCATTCAGGGGGGAATGAGGGGCAATAATCATTTGCAGGGGTTGTTTGCAGGCAGGGAGAGGCCCCATCAACATTTGGGCGCAAATTTCGGCGCCTCCTGTCGCCTTCATGCTCCCATGTTTTTTCTCCTCTCATGCATGAAAGGTTTCATGCCACATTAAAATGCTATATGCCCCCCCCAAAGGTCATGACCATTTGGCCAAACTTTGGTCCACCTCTTCAAATCTTGACCGGTTTCTTGACTCCTTCCTAGTCCAGAGTCCGAATTGAGCTCTGAAAAATCATGGGCATCTGGCTTGACATCCCGCATTGGCTGGTAACTCTTGTCAACCTGCACGACAGTCTGAAAAATTATGAAAAATCAACAAGTGTTGCTCAGGCGCCTTTAAAGCACTTTGGCGCTTAAAACCGTCCTAGGTCGAGCCACCGCCTTCGACGTTGAATATTTTTCCCTTGATATTCGTAATTTTAAGCTATTTTTAAGCACTTCTCGGCATCAAAATTCCGATCTCATTGGCGACCACGAGGTAGGGCGACTTAGCCCTTCGAATCCCACAATAGATCTGCACAAAACAACCAAAGGAAGCATCAAGCTGATACAAAATAGATACATAGTAAACACATCACAATGCTCACCCTACCCCCTGACAGAACCAAGGCATGACATCCACAAGGAGCAGGCCTAGCATAATCTGATAGAAGGTCCGCAGCTAGTCACTAACCGACTGCTCCAACACGACCAAACTAAAAAGAACTATCAAAGAGGTTGCCCTAAGTGGTGATCTGAACTACCTACCTAACTAAGGACAACACAACCAGGAGCTCCTACTAGGCGAGGACTCCTATAGCTTGATCAAGAAATATTTTCTTTTAGCACATGTCTCCTTTTAGGGTCTTTTTATTTTTCATACTCGGGTATGTAAAAAGGAGGGAGCTGAGCGTAGTGACCCAAGGAGAACAGGGCATCGGCCTCAGGACCTGTCGCGGTACCCAAGAACCTACCAAGCCCTCGCAAGGCGATACTTAATCCTTTTTCTGACACTCACTTTTATTTTCGCTCCAACCTTCCTTATTTTCTGCTTTTCTAGCAAGATGCCACCCCTAGGAAGACAAGGTATTGGCCCCGGGTCTGACTCATCCCCAGGAACCTACCAGGCCATCGCTAGGCGATGATCAATTGCTTATAAATTTTCCTTTCTTTTCTTTTCAATGCTAGGGGTTAGAATCCCTTTTTACACACCTTTGTAGTTATATTTATTGTCTTTAAGATATTCAGGGTTTTATTTTCTTTATCATCTTTATTTTCTTCTTCGACAGGCTTCTCTAACTGCCTCACAACTAACAAGAAATCCTAGAACGGCTGCCTAGCAGGCTAGCAGAACAGGGTCACTAGGACTCCCTCCTAAAACAGGTCTTTCAATGCCTGACAATGTCTTCACAGGAGGCAATGACTACTTAGACCTCCTTCAAACATACTGAACCTAAACATGGGACTTCATACCTTGGTCGCCGGTCCCCAATAAGAAACGAAAAAAAACCCCCTTAACAAGTACACAAACACATATAGCACAAAAACCACAGTACTCATAAAGGAAGGATATCACCTGGATAGGGCCACAAGAAGCTCCCACGCAACAAAAGGCTCCTTCCAAGCTCTTCTTCGAACCTGTCTAGCACATAACTCAAACAAGAAACCATTAGCCGTACCTACACTAAACAGACAACTAGCCCACTTGGCCTAATGAAATAAAGCACTTCACTATAGAACTTAATCGCCCCTCTTGGCCTAATGAAATAAAGCATTCAAAACCTTGCAATACGGGCCCTCTTGGCCTAATGAAATAAAACCAAGTAGCACCTACACTTCTCTCCCTGAAAGAATCCAGATATACAATAATAGACTCCTTTCCAAGGAGGAAAGATAGGCTCACAGCCCTAAACTAAATGCATAAGGTTATGACCCATCCCTCCTGCATAGATAGCAAGAGGCGTACGCATAACATGTTTTCTAATTAACCTATGGGTCCAAGATAATAACAGTAGATTGGTCTCGGCTACTCTTTGCATCACCCATATCAACCATCGTCTGCCATATATTGCATGTTCCGATAACATTCCCCATAAGAGACCGGGCCCTGTTTCATCATTGATAACAATATCCAAACTAGGACCACAATTAAAGAAGAGGTCTTTCTCATAAGAAAGATTTGCTAATGAATCCGCAAACTGATTCTAGTAATGTGGAATTAGCTGAAGAGACACTCTCTCAAACTCCTCAAGTAGGGTCATCGCAGTCCGATGATACATACAAAGAATGGGATTTTGCACAGTGTATGTCCCATCTAGCTGATTCAGGATCAACTGGGAATCCCCTTTTACTAACAACCGACGAATACCACCTTGTTTGGCAATATGCAGTCCCATAATCAAGGCTTTGTACTCCACCATGTTGTTAGTGAATCCTACCCCGAGATAAGCAGCTAACTTCATCGTAACTCTTCGTCCAGGGTCTTGGATTACTACTCCCACACTTCCTTTTTTATTAGGGCCCCTGGACGCTCCGTCAAAATATAATGTATACATCCACAATGGGTTTACACAGCTGGCCATCACGAACTCCTCTATTCGTAATTATGGTAATCAAAGTTTAGCATGTTGAGAGGATGAACAGACGGCTCCATCCCACCTTCTTCATTGAACTCAATAGGGATACTCGTCAATAGTCGTAAGCAGTGATGGCAGAAGACTTTAATCTCCCACACAAAGGTTCCGCCTTCTTGCTCAATCACTTTGTATCCTTTGCTCCACTAGACAAGTTTCCCCTGATGGTATCTCTGCTCCAGATATGGGTGCTCCAAATAAGGGATTAACCGACCCATCAACCAACTTTTAAGCTCTTTTTCGCAGGTCTCAGATCATCCCTAGCATGGACCTGCAATGCATTTCTCAATATTAGCAAACTTAGAAATAATAAGGTTTAATCTTATTAAGATTAACCTTATTCTTAAACTCTAATCCTTGTAGATCAGCTAATAGGGATGTAGACCTATTCTTCCCTAACCTAACAATCTTGTAGGGGCCATCCCATTTAGGTTCCAGCTTCCTGGAAACAGCTCCCTACGGGCATCGTAATAGAGGGCTAATTGCCCTTTTTTAAAAGTGTATTTCTTCGCTCTAAGGCCATGCAACTGCTTCATCCGACGCTTGGCTACCTCCTGGTGTAATAAGCTCTGCAACTTCAGCTAATCCAGGTGGGCTATAGTCGTGAAACATTCAAAAAGGGAATCCTTATCTCCCAAAGATTAGTTAATTGCAAACCGTATGGTCGGCAATTCAATTTCAAGGGGTAACACACACTCTTCCCCATAAACCAATTTGAATGGAGTATGGCCGGTAGCTCGCTTGAACGTGGTATTATACGCCCATCCACATACAACTTCCTGTCCCAGTCTCGTTTCTTCTCAGAGACTATCTTAGACAAGATCTCCACAAGCTGCTTATTAGTACTTTCCACTTGCCCATTCGCTTGCGGATTATAAGGAGTCGTTTTATTGTGCTTGATTTGCCAAGCCTCTGTCAAGCTTTTGATCACCTTATTCAGAAAATGAGTTCCACAGTCCGACACTAATTCCCTTGGTGGACCAAAGCGGCAGATAATCTGCTCTAAAAGAAAACTAGCAGTTTCTTTTGCATTGTCCTACCTCGTCCCCCGCGCTTCTGACCATTTTGTAAAATAATCAGTGGCCACTATAATATACCTCTTCTGGGTAGTAGACGATGGGGTGATAGGACCCACAAAATCAATGCCCCACTTCTCGAATGGAAGGATAGCCATGATAGGTGTAAGTGGGCATTTCCTATTTTCTCTACTGTCATGTCTTTGACATGTATCACATTTTTTAACATACTCAAAGGAATCTTGGAAGATGGATGGCCACCAATATCCAGCTCTCAAAGCTTTCTGCGTTGTCAACCGTCCTGCGAAGTGCCCTCCACATGCAGAGTCATGACACTCCTCCAA
This sequence comes from Lygodium microphyllum, assembly GCF_053477565.2. Lineage (NCBI taxonomy): Eukaryota > Viridiplantae > Streptophyta > Polypodiopsida > Schizaeales > Lygodiaceae > Lygodium > Lygodium microphyllum. The sequence continues at coordinate 121,858,578 of NC_141144.1, read as the reverse complement.
GATGAAAGGAACCTCGTCAGGCATCACACATCGGCGGTAGATATCATCAACACCCTGCCGATACAGTGTCCCTGCGATCAAGGAAAACTTCAATGCCTGTTGTTTGATCTTTCTCTTTTCAGACTTTGACAAACTAGCTCCCGTCTCTCCCGTTGATAGATAGTGCGTAATAGCAGCATACCAAGATGGGATAGAAGCTGGATCAATTTTAAACATTTCCTCAATGTCGCTTCCTTCAGCCAAAGTCTCTTTTGGCTCCCTGAAATCCACAAGGCATTCCACAATACCCTGCAACCTCGGTGGCTTACTCTTGATATCATAATCGAACTCCTGCAAAGTGATTAACCACTTTGCCAAACGATCAGGCGGCTGTAGCTTGTTCATAAGCAATCTAAGCCCTTCCGCCTTTGTATAGAACACTACCTTTTCATAGAGGATGTAGTGCATGAATTTCTTAGTCCCAAAGACCATTGCAAGACACAACTTCTCCATGTAGGTATAATTGATCTATGAAATGCCCAATTTTCGACTAGCAAAAGCTATCGGATGATACTACTTTTCCTCCCAAATTTGGGCTAAACAGTAGAAGCTGATACTATGCATAGTGGCTACTGAAAATATATAGAACACCTCGCCTCTTTTAGGTGCTTTTAAAATGGGTGCTTTCACTAGCTCCTGTTTCACATCCTCAAATGATACTTTGCAAGCATCACTCCATGCAAATAGACAGTTATAGGATAATAAATTCGTTAATGGCAACGTTCTTTCTGCCAAGGCATTTATAAAACTTCGATAGTACCCTATCGACGACAGAAAGCTATGAACCTCTTTTGGAGTACGTGGCGGACTCATAGCAACTATGACCTTGATCTTTTCAGGGTCAGTTGCTATCCCTACTGAACTGACCACATGGCCCAACAATAGCCCATAAGGTACGCTAAAGACACACTTCCGTGGGTTAAGAGCGATACAAAATTGTCTACAATGCTCAAAGCATTTTCTTAAGATAACCAACATCCTTTCCCTTACAGTGGCTGTCTCCAGGTCATCAATAAATACTTTCAACTCATCTGGGGAAATATCACCAAAGGTCTTGTTTGCTGTTCGTTGCCACGATCCAGGTGCATTGCATAAACCAAAGGCCATCACATGGTACACAAAAGTGCCAAAGACAGTAATAAAAGTTGTTTTCAACTTGTCATCCACTGCAATTGCCATCTGATTGTATCCTGCAAAGCAATCCATGAACGAATATATTTCCCTATCCACTAATTGATCCAAAATCTGGTCAATGAATGGCAACGGGTAGTAATCCTTAACTGTCACCTTATTCAGCTCTCTAAAATCCACACATAATCGGATCTGGTTGTTTTTCTTCTTCCTGATAACAACTGGTGAACACCATTCTGTGTGTTGTACAGGGAAAACCAAACCAGCTTTTCTTAACTTCTGCAACTCTTCAAACAGCCCGTCCCTCAATTCAAAAGGCATACGCCTTATCTTCTGACGCACAGGACAAGTGCCTTCTTTTACAGGAATAGTATAAACAGCTAGGCTGGGAGGAATACCTCTCAACTCATCATAACTCCAAGCAAAGATATCGCGGAATTCTTGAATCAAGGACACATAGTCCTCCCTTTCTGCTGAATTGAGCATGGAACCTAATTTAATTGCCCGCGAATCATTCGGCGTGCCAAGGTCCAACTCAATTACATCCGCATCTCTTATCCTATCTTGTGGCTCTATCGACTCATTTAGAGTTATCTGATAGATATCCTCTGTAGTGGACCCCTCTTTAGATTCATCATTGGATGATGTCTCACTACCAGTAGACGATAAAGGAGCTCTCTCACATTGAGGAGACTTAGGATAAGCATTGACTATTACTCGATTAGCACCTCTACCTGGAACCACTCGACCGGCGGGTATATCAACTTGACAGTCTGTTCGTAAGATCCAAGGCCTACCTAGCAAAACTCGATAGCTAGGGCGTCCTGCAAATCTTATCACCCTAAAGTCCAAGACACATTCTACACTTGCAGCTGTAACATGGACCTTAGTAACGCAACCTTCTGTTTGTCTTAAACTATTATCTACCATTCTCAGAAGGGTGGAGCTGTCTTTCTGGATGCCTAGACCCAGCCTCTCCATCAACTCGGAACTCATGATGTTGACGGAGGATCCAATGTCTACAATGGTATGTTCCACTAATATTCCATCTACATAAGCTGGAACCCTAGGGCAGTTCTTTTCAGCATGGTCAAACCAATCTTCCCCTACTTGTGCTATGCCTAGAGGTTCCACAATATACCCGATACGCAGGATCTTCTTAAATTCCTTGCGTACTCTTGGAGATAATTTGATCAGTTGCAACAGATTCACATCTGGTTTAACTTCGCAAAGAGAACTCGCTAAATCAAAGTCGTGATAAGTAGCCAAAGCTCTCTTTTCTTGCCAAACCATCCTCTCTTTTGGTCTTTGGATTAGTTTCGATGCTTCTTTCTTGGCTCTTGCCTTCTTTCTTGGCAATTCCTCATCCTTCTTAGGGTTGCCTTTCTTGTCAACCGGCTTTAGCGGCCCCCCTTCTATGCTAGGATTTTGGACTTGCGTCCCCTTATCCCCTTGTTTAGGGTTTGCCTCAACCAGTTTTGCATTATCTTTGTCAACCTCTTTAGCCTTTTGGCCTCTTGTCATGGCTCTTAAGTTAGAGGTTTCAGCATCATTAACTCGTACAGCCTCAATAAGGCTGACTCCGTTGCCTGGTGGCAACTCTTCTATTTTTGTTTTTCCCCTCTGTAATATTTGCCTAGGTGCATCATTCTGTTGCAAGTTATTTCCTTGTGCTCTATGATGCACTGGGCCCGGTTGTTTACTCCCTTGTTGGAGAGAACTAATCTTACTCCAACAGTAGCAGCTAGATGGCCTGACTTCCCACAAATGTCACATTTCACATTTGGACAATTCCTGGGGAAGTGCTGTCCACCACACCATTTACAACTAAATCTAGAGGGTCCACCCTCTTCAGGGAGTCGACTCCCTATCAAATTTTATTGCTTCTTTAAGAAATTAACGTCGATGGCTATTTGTCGATATTGCTCGGAGATCATATCGGTATAATACTTCATCATGTCCTTGACTTCACCAAGGATATTAGATGCACTTGACTCGTAGCCTCGATCATCAACCTGTCGTTCCATTGGCCTAACAATCTGATTTGGCATTGGCTGTTGACCCACAGGAACAACATTCGAATTTGAAACTTGGCCTCCAATATTTGATGGAGCCAATTGACTTGCCATAGGCATAGTCACACTGGGAGGAGCCGGTAATAGAGGTACATTCTGAACCACACTCCCTCTCCCAATAGGGTTAGTCATAGGCATCCCTTGACTTCCATTCATCAATCCTGGATTGCCACTAGGTATTAAACCCCCATTAACATTCATTCGAGAGGAGTAGGCCATTTGTAATCGTGCTTCTACTCCCTCTGCCCGCGTAATAGCGGTATCTATATCTGCCAAGGCCACACTGCTCAATTGTACTTGGATATTAAAGTCCAACCCATGCAAAAAGTATTGTAATTGGGCAGTTGGTGGGATGGGAATGTAAGTTTGCAACTTACGGAATACTTCCTTCAACTTCTTGGCATATGCTTTTACATTCTCGTGAGGATCTTGACGTGTTACATTCAAGACCCGCAACCAATATTGGCCACCTCCTTCAAGGGCATATTCCGCTCGAAAAGCTGTATAGAATTGATCAATGGTGGTTATGGTTCCAGACTCTATGCTGTGATACCATACCGCAGCCCTTCCTTTTAACGTCATATTGAAGAACTATTAGATATGATCAATGCCCCACCCTCATTAGGTGCTACCAATGATCCATGGTGCTCAAAGTTGTAAGGCCCCCATTATGAGGAGAAGCCAAATGTGAGCCCGGACATTGGTTGAGTCCTGACTTGTATATCAGATGAGGTCTATGTGACCGCATGGCAAAAAGGTGACTATTGTGGGTCTAATCTTTGGGTTAGACAGAGTGGTTAAGCTGGTAGCAACTCGAGGCACATTGCATTGAGTTGCGTGGTAAGGGAGTTAAAAGGGGCCCCTATTGTGGGGTCCGAGGGCCGCGGAAGCGGCCCCCCTGGCGGGGGTCTGGGGGCAGCGCCCCCGGCCCGATGGTAAAGGGAATATTCCCTGGCCGACTAGTGGAGGCTCATATGGTAGGTTGGTCAGCAGGCCGACCTAACGACCTTTGCGGGCTATAAAAGCTAAACCCCTTCGCAGCCATCACTCACTCATCTTTCACCCAGTCAGAGTTGTTCCAACTAGCCTTAAGCTCTTCACCTATCTTCTGTCTAGATCGCCATCTAAGCTTCACACAGTGGAAGCGCACGGGTGGACAGAGCCATCTTTGTATCAGTTGTTTGGAGTTAAAGAATTTACTGATTCTCCTCTTATTTGTTGTGTACTCTCTATCTCTTTCTCAAATTCTGATTGCTGCGCCGTGTAATACTTTACATGGTATCAGAGCCCGGGGGCTCTAGAGATCGGAGAGCGTGCAAGAGGCAAAGGCTTCAACAGCAAAGAGAAACGATGTCCACTCCGGGAAGCAGTTCTGGCGCATCAGGAAGCGGTGCAGGAGGTGGTGCTGCTGTACCGGCTATTCAAACACTGAGGATTCGTCCACCAACCTTCAGCGAAGGCAAGTTAGATGGTACAAACTACACCTTGTGGAAGTTCAAAATTACAACTATCCTTGATTCTTATGAGCTTCTGGAGACTGTGCTGGGGACTGACGTAGAACCACAGCCTACCCCCGACCCATCAAATCCTAGTGTGATGATTCCTCCAAATGCAGATCTTCTATGAGCTTGGAAATGAAGGAATGCAGATGCATTGTGTGCCTTAGTTACAAGCTGTTCTGACAGTGTTTTTACTCTGATTCAGCATACAACCAAAGCGTCAGAGGCTTGGAATGTACTAAGGAGTCAGTATGAAACATGAAACCAAACAAGGATTCAAAACTTGGAGAATCAACTAGCAGCGGAGAAGTTTGCTGAAGGAGAGACGGTTGAAGCATTCATCACTCGGATTAAGAATCTGCGCGACCAAATGGCTGGAGCTGGGATACAAAAGACTAGCGAAGAGTTAGCTCGGAGGTGTCTTCGGATTTGTCCACAAAAGTTTGATGGACTAGTAACTACCCTTAATACTCAGGTGAGACCTCAAGCTTTGACTTTTGAGGAGTTTTGTGCATTATTAATGGAGGAGGAGTTGAGGCTGAAAGCTTGAGAAGGAAGCAACAATGGAGATGCTACATTCTCTGCCAATGCAAAAGGCAAAGGTGTTTCCTCCACCAAAAATGATGGTGACAAAAAGAAGAAGGGCGGCAAGAAGAAGTTTCAAGGAGAGTGCTTCTACTGTAAGAAGAAAGGACATGCAATTGCAGATTGTCGTGTCAAGAAGGCAGATGAAAAGAATGGTACCCTTAAAAGTAAAGGGAAAGAGACAGCCAATACGGCTGAAGTAGAGTTGGAATTATTCATGGCGACCATTGAGGAAGTGTGCTCCTCGGCGCAAGAAGAATCTACCACTGACTCTTGGGTGTTGGATAGTGGGGCCTCCCGTCACATGACCAACAAGAAATGTCTATATAGTTCTATGCAGCCTCTACAAGAATCCATCACTGTGACGGTTGGAAATGATGCTAAATGCCCTGCTGCGGGCACAGGTACTATTTCTTTTGTTGCTGCAAATGGTGAAGTCAAAAAGCTTTCAAATGTGTTGTATGTTCTCGAAATCAGGAGAAATCTCTTATCAGTTGCTGCCATAACTGATCTTGGTCATGAAGTCAGGTTCAAGAAGACAGGTGCAGAAATTATTGATAGTGCTGGCACAATTGTTGGCAAAGGAGAAAGAAGGAACAACCTGTATGAGCTAAGTGCTCTTACAGCCACCGCTGGAGTGGGCACAAGTAAGCTTTGGCATGAAAGGTTTGGACACATCGGATTTGCAGTATTGAAGGAGATGCAAAAGCAAGGTATGGTTGCTCACCTACCTACAATAACTGAATTGAAGGAACCATGTGAAGCTTGTATGATGGGCAAGCAACAAAGAAAGGCATTTCCACAAGAAAGCAAGAATAGAGCACAGGCTCCTCTAGAGTTGGTGCATGCTAACTTGTGTGGTAAGATGCCTACACAGGCCTTGGGGGGATCTTCTTATTTTATGTTGATTGTCGACGACTACAGTAGGAAGATGTGGGTGTACTTGCTTCGTGATAAGGCTCAAGCTTTTGGTAAGTTTAAAGAATGGCTAATACTTGTTGAGAATGAAACAGGGAAAAGTGTGAAGAAATTTAGAACAGATGGTGGTGGTGAGTTCAACTCAAAGGAGTTTGAAGGCTTTTGCAAGAGCAAAGGGATCAAGCATCAATTGACGACGCCTCACACACCTCAGCAGAACGGTGTTGTGGAACGCAGGAATTGCACCATTGTGGAGATGGCAAGATGCATGCTAAAGGGCAAGGGATTGCCTAACCATTTTTGGGCTGAAGCTATTAATACTGCAGTCTACATTCTAAATCGGAGCTATACAAAGGCTCTCAAGGGAAAAACACCTCATGAGGCTTACACTGGTAAGAAACCATCTGTCTCACATTTTAGAATTTTTGGATGTGAATGTTATGCACATGTTCCAGATGAGAAGAGAAACAAGTTACAACCAAAAAGCAGAAAATGTATCTTCTTGGGTTATAGTGATGAGCAGAAGGCTTAAAATTATATGACCAAGAGGCAAAGAAGATCATCGCGAGCCATGATGTGGTGTTCAAGGAGGAGCCGCATACAGTGGAGGAGGAGAAGGCAAGTTCTTCCACTTTATCATCAAGCGAAGAAGTAGTCCACTATGAACCTGTCCCGAGAGTTATCCCTATCCTTAAGGAGGAGGAAGCATCATCTTCAGATGATGAGGAAAAAGTTCACCAACCTGACATCACCCCACCGAAAAAGCCATTGCCACGCTGGGTGAAGCAGCTCTATGACCACAATAATCCTATGCGTGCATCTATTGAGGAGAAGGCAGACGGACCAAGGAGGTCTCAGAGAATAGAGAAGCAAAGGAGGGCTTCTGCTCACATAGTCAATATGGCCTTGATGGTTGAGATTATGAGAGAAGTAAAGGAGCCAACTGACTTAGAAGAAGCACTTGCAGATCCATCATGGAAGGCTGCTATGCAGGCGGAGTATGACAGCATAATGAAGAATGACACTTGGGAGCTAGTGGATCGACCGGCAAAGCGGAAGGTTATTGGCACCAAGTGGATCTGGAAGGTAAAGTACAAGGCTGATGGTACCTTAGAAAAGTACAAAGCTAGACTGGTTGCCCAAGGATTTTCACAAGTTGAAGGGTTTGATTTTTAAGACTCATTTGCCCGAACTGCCAGAATGACCACTATTCGCACGGTACTTGCAGTGGCTGCCCATGAGAAGTGGCCAGTGTACCAAATGGATGTTAAGTCAGCGTTCTTAAATGGTGACCTCAAGGAGGAGGTGTACGTGGCTCAGCCACCAGGGTTTGAGGCCCCCCATTCTGAGAACAAAGTGTGTAAACTGAAGAAGGCATTGTATGGGCTGAAACAAGCCCCCAGATCATGGTACCAGTGGATAGATAGGTTCTTTTTAAACCTAAACTTCAAAAGATGTGCCTCAGATGCTAACTTGTATGTTTACAGGGATGGTAAAAAGTCTGTAGTGATTGTCCTATATGTGGACGACCTTCTTATTACAGGTGACTATGAAGATATGATCAACCAAACTCGAAAGGCTTTGAGTTCTGAGTTTGAAATGATAGACTTGGGCTTGCTACACTATTGTTTGGGGATTGAAGTCTGGCAAGAGCCAGGAAAGATCTTCATCTCTCAGAAGAAGTATGCATGGGAGATCTTGAAGGCATTTGGCATGACCGAGTGCAAGGAGATAGCTACACCTATGGAGGTGAATGCAAAGTTATCCGTCGAGGATACATCAGCACTAGCAGACATTGGGAGGTATAGGAGGTTGGTCGGCAGTCTGATCTACTTATGTAACACCAGACCAGATATCAGTTTTGATGTTGGTGTTTTGAGTAGGTTCTCAAACAAACCTCATGAGAGTCATTGGAAGGTTGGGATGCGGGTGCTCAGATACTTGAAGAAAACTCTTGACTATGGTATCACATACAGTTTCGGAACTTCTCTTGTGGGGAACTGTGACTCAGATTGGGCAGGAGACATTGATTCCAGGAAGTCAGTTTCTGGTTATTGTTTCTCTTTGGGTTCAGGAATTTTCTCTTGGATTAGTAAGAAGCAACCAACAGTGGCATTGTCTTCTACCGAAGCAGAGTACAAGGCAGCTTGTTTTGCTACATGTGAGGCCGTATGGTTGGGAAGGATTCTATGGCATATGGGAGTGCAGGATGAAGAACCAACTGTGCTGAGATGTGACAATCAGAGTTGCATCGCCATTGCCAAAAATCCAGTGTTTCATGCACGCACCAAACATATAGAGATCCAGTATCACTATGTGCGTGATTTGATGGAGGATGGGATAGTGGAATTGGTCTACTGTCCAACAGAGGAGAATGGAGCAGATATCTTCACCAAAGCACTTACGAAGGATCTACTTCAAGTTCATCTTCAGAGACTCGGCATTGGGCCGAGGAGATAGTTCACCTATGGGTGGACATTGAGGGGGGGTATTAGATATGATCAATGCCCCACCCTCATTAGGTGCTACCAATGATCCATGGTGCTCAAAGTTGTAAGGCCCTCATTATGAGGAGAAGCCAAATGTGAGCCCGGACATTGGTTGAGTCCTGACTTGTATATCAGATGAGGTCTATGTGACCGGATGGCAAAAAGGTGATTGTTGTGGGTCTAATCTTTGGGTTAGACGGAGTGGTTAAGCAGGTAGCAACTCGAGGAACATTGCATTGAGTTGCGTGGTAAGGGAGTTAAAAGGGGCCCCTATTGTGGGGTCCGGGGGCCACGGAAGCGGCCCTTGGCTGGGGGGTCCCAGGGGGGCCAGCGGCCCCCCTGGCGGGGGTCCGGGGGCAGCGCCCCCGGCCCGATGGTAAAGGGAATATTCCCTAGCCGACTAGTGGAGGCTCATATGGTAGGTCGGTCAGCAGGCCGACCTAACGACCTTCGCGGACTATAAAAGCTAAACCCCTTCGCAGCCATCACTCACTCATCTTTCACCCAGTCAGAGTTGTTGTTCCAGCTAGCCTTAAGCTCTTCACCTATCTTCTGTCTAGATCACCATCTAAGCTTCACACAGTGGAAGTGCACGGGTGGACAGAGCCATCTTTGTATCAGTTGTTTTGAGTTAAAGAATTTACTGATTCTTCTCTTATCTGTTGTGTACTCTCTATCTCTTTCTCGGATTCTGATCGCTGCGCCGTGTAATATTTTACAAGAACATCATGAGATGTCCCTCATCTTGGATGCGATAATTGAACATCAATCTCTGAAATTCACAGATGTGAAATTCTGCATCCTCTTCCGCTAACACATTAAAAATGGGCAAGGAAACTCCTAAGGCTAGTAAATCCGGGCTCCCTGCAGGAATCGCAATAGGCTGTGCCATGGTGACAATCGGATTAGCAATAGGAGCTTGAAATGATGGATTCACACCCCCACTTGAAGTGGGTAAACTTGGTGGAGAAGAGGAAGAACTTATGCTTCCTCCTGCCCCTAATGGAATATGTGGAGTAGTCAAATGACTAAGACCACTGCTTCGTATACATACTAGACTACTCCTTTGAGGAGAATAACGGCTCATGATCTCTAACCGCCATCTAGCCCTCTCAGCACGTTCGGCTTAACGGTCCTTGTCAGAGGACATAAACCAACTACCTTTTGGTCCCTAGAAACCCTAAATCCGAAAACCATCACTTATAAGCGGCTCCCGGCAGACACACCACTGATGGGACCTAAAACTGGCCGGCACTGGCTCATGCACTAGCCGGACCTCTATCATGCGCTCAACAACCCCACGGCCTCGCGACTAGGAGCGTGGATGACACATACATCATCTTCCTAAACATCTTGCGTTTGTATCACGTCTCGTAGTCCAACTCTAACCCAATTAACACTCCTCAGAGAGAGTCCCTACCACATTGTTAAATAGCACGAAGTACAAACATAGGAGGTCCTCCCACGGCTGACTGCCGCTACCTCACTGCGACTCTCCTACACCTTGGGGATTGGCCCCTCGATGCGTCGCTAAATATATATAACACATACAAACACAAACTTCTCTCTTTTATGATTCGCGTATTTCTAGGAGATATACCATGCTTCCTCACTTTCCTTTCCCCTTAGACCCAACGCCCAGCCTACAGCTTGGACAATCTTACTCACTCAACGTTGGTCACGATCTAGAGAATACAGGTGCTATGCATCCAGGAGGTATTGTCTAATACATTTTATCATTTTATGCTTCATGCAAATTATGCATGTCCACGTGCTCAAACAAAGAAAAATCAGCATTGTGCTTAGTGCAAAAACATTCTTTCAATGAATTTGACTATCGCTCGTATGCGGTGTTGCATGAACCTAGCACCGAGAAACCCTCGTGCTACTAGGTTCTTAATTTTTAATTATCGACCAACCTAAATGGTATGCATAAAAACCATCAATATTTTTATCATTTCATTTAGCATTTAAACACCTTTTATACACCCTACCCCCTCACCCGTTTAGGTTGTGCATTATTGATCGGTTTAGGGTTCATTTCCATGTTTTTATTGTATAAAAAGCAATAAAAACTCACTAAAACATAAAGGTAGGGCTGAACTGAGGCCAAACCTCATACTTCAGACCCCCCATACATACACAAACATGAATCTTATTTTTTCTTAATTTTCGGCACTCAAAATCCCTTTTCCCTTATTTTTTTCTATTTTCTCTATTTTTCTTGTATTTTTTGCAATATTAAATAACTGAAAATAAAAAATGAGTTGTGGGATGTGGCCCTTAGGTTCATTTGCAGCAAAAACACAAATTTAGTTGGCGTGTCTTATTATATTTTTCATTTATATATCAAAAACACCCGATTTTCCCCTATTTCACGTGTTTTACGGGTTTTACACCATTAATTTCAGTCTCACAAGACTTATGATTTTCTGATTTTCTGAGCATAAACTGATCAAACTCATAGCAAACAACAACATAATGCATAATCATCCCATGGGAACAAATATTCATGAAGCAAATTGCATAAAACATCAATTTCCTTTGTAAAAATGAGATTACCGTTCTTTGCGGGTTGTGGATTTTTATTTGCCATGTCTCATGACTGATTTCCAGCAACCATTAATGCTCATGACAGCCCACAATCAACAATCTTCATTCCTCTTGAACCACGGAGCAATCTGGTCTTCATTGGACAAGCATTCGTCATCCATTCTTCTTCTTCTTCTCCACCACATGAATCTGCCCTTAGAAGAGAGAGAGGGAGGAGAGAGAAAGACTGGAATTAGAGATCTTCATAGAGACTGCCATTGGAGGAGCGAAGCACGGTGATATGCTCAGCATCCAGGGGGGAATGAGGGGCAATAATCATTTGCAGGGGTTGTTTGTAGGCAGGGAGAGGCCCCATCAACATTTGGGGGCAAATTTCTGTGCCTCTTGTCACCTTCATGCTCCCACGTTTTTTCTCCTCTCATGCATGAAAAGTTTCATGCCACATTAAAATGCTACATGCCCCCCCCAAAGGTCATGACCATTTGGCCAAACTTTGGTCCACCTCTTCAAATCTTGACTGGTTTCTTGGCTCCTTCCCTGTCCGGACTCCGAATTGAGCTCTGAAAAATCCTGGGCGTTCGGCTTGACATCGCGCATTGGCCGATAACTCTTTTCAACTTGCACGACAGTCTGAAAAATTATGAAAAATCAACAAGTGTTGCTCGGGCGCCTTTAAAGCACTCTGGCGCTTAAAATCGTCCTAGGTCGAGCCACCGCCTTCGACGTTGAATATTTTTCCCTTGATATTCGTAATTTTTAGCTATTTTTAAGCACTTCTAGGCATCAAAATTCGGCTCTCAATTATATCATGTTGCTTAAATGTGATCATGTTGATGAGCCACACAAAAGGGAGCATTTGGAATGATGGGATCTATCCTACTTTTTGCGATGGATTTTTTGTGTCCAAGGTCTTCGTATCCAGGGAGGTAGACGGTCCTTATAATACTTTTATTGTTTATCCCATTTGTTTGATGCTTCATTGTTGGGGGTGTGTATATCCATGGAATTGTCTTTTGGGACTAAAATTTAATTCTAATGACCATAACTAGTAGTGTGCAATTCTAATGACCATAACTAGTAGTGTGCAATTCTAATGACCATAACTAGTAGTGCACAAATCTAATGCTACAAAAAGAAATCATCTTGCTCAACAATCTCTAATGCTACATAAACCTGCTGTCCAAACTCATTGTTCTATATCTCAAAGGCTCTTCTCATGAGAGTTTCCAAATATTGACAATGCATCAAAATCATGAACTTGAGCATAAAGACAAGAGCTATTAGAGGTAAAATATTTAACCAAGCTAATTCTTGCAGTGATAGAGACCATAATGTATAAGCGTTTATTATTCTCATCACTCAACAAGATGCATCTGCATCTCCTTGTACACATATTAGTCTTTCACCATTTGGCTTCTATTTGCCACATTGCTCATGAGGTCCATGATATGTCCTTTCTTGTAATGACTCTCCAAGACACTACGTCAGTGACAAACCTTGTATCATCATCTTTTGCTTGGATGCATTGTTTCCCACATCCAATTTGCGTACACTATGGTGATTCAATCATCTTCTACTTTCCTGTTCATGATGCAAAAGCACATATGTCAAGTTTTAAAAATAATAATTTGTGAGAAGATGGAGGTGGTGTAAATTTGATAGACTATTTGTAATGTCTACTAATGCCATCTATGATGGAGAAGGAGATGGGGAGCTATATACTAAAACTTGCCAGGATGGAAAAGGAAACACATAGATCCAATGAGATTTCTTGTACTCAAGGGGATGCCGAAGAAATAGAAGGAGAATGAGGAGCTACACCAAGACATGGATATGGAGATGGAGATGGAGATGAAGATGAAGATGGAGAATGAGTTGGGGAGATGCATCAAGCTATGGTTTATCTAGAAGGGGATGGAAGGGTATGGAAAATAAGCAAAAGAAAATGGAGAGTTGCACAAAGCCTTGCCTTGTAGGAATGGAGATGGAGAATGAGCTCGAGAGCTGCACCAAGCTATGGCTTGGCCAGAAGGGGATGGAAAGTATGGAAAAGAAGGAGAAGTAGATGGGGAGCTACACAAAGCCTTGCCTTGTAAGAATGGAGATGGAGAATGAGTTGGGGAGTTGCACAAAGCCTTTCCTTGCCCAGAAGAGGATGAAAGAGTATGGAAAAGAAGGAGAAGGAGATGGGGAGCTGCACAAAGCCATGCCTTGTAGGAATGGAGATGGAGAATGAGTTGGGGAGTTGCACCAAGCTGTGGCTTGCCCCAGAAGGGGATGAAAGAGTATGAAAAATAAGGAGAAGGAGATGGGGAACTACACAAAGCCTTGCCTTGTAGGAATGGAGATGGAGAATGAATTGGGGAGCTGCACCAGGCTATGGCTTACATAGAAAGAAGAGCTTTGGTTAGAGCACAGGAGAGAAATGCAGTTTTGATACTTTGAGCTTATGTAGAGAGAAAATAAAGTTCTTTTCCATGTATTACTAGGGGAGGGACTTTTTGAGAGATGGTGTAGAGAGAGAATGAGATTTGCAGCACTTTGAAAAGTGCGGGGAGAAAAGTGACAAAAATTTGGAATTGGAGGGAGGGAGCCTATCATTGGAGAATGTGGGATAGGTATGACAACCAAAAAGTAGCTTCCAATTAGTTAAGACTACATTCCTTCCCTAGGTAGTTGGATCTAATAATTAGATCTATTTTCCATTTTTTCTTTTTGGAAAATGAAAAAATGTAATTTAGCTTGGTCAAAGAAAGATTAGCATTTCAAGCATTTCACTAAACTGCCAAATAAAAGGGCCAAAGAAACCCCCATTTAGAACCTAATGGGATTAGGAAACGCACATCAATGAAAAAGAATGCAGACCTAGGTTCCGTGCACTCTTGCATAAGTAGTCAGCCTCACAAACTATACAAGGAAAGGCATGGCAATGCCACTACAAAGTACACATAGATGGGAAACATGACATAGTCTACTATGAGGACGTGTCCCATTTGCCACAATAGGTACCTATATGGCCATTGAAACCTGTGAAGTCCTAGTGCTAGAAAGGGGAGGTACATAGGCTACTAACAATGACATAGTGGCTGAACAAAGCAATGAATCCACTGAAACCATTGAAGAAATTAACATAACATCCAAACCCACCTAGAGTTCTAGTTTCACCATCAAAATAGCTTGAAAAGGAATATAAATCAAGTCAATAACAAATAGATTTGGATTTCAAAGCTCAATTCAAGGATAATTCCAAGAAGATTTGGATACCCAATGCTCTCCACAAGAGTGCCAACCCTACAAAACCACCACAAAGAGAAAATAGTTCCATAGGTCACCTGGAAGAAAAGTATGAAGATCCAAGAAACTCAAGCATCAACACAAGGTCAAAGGAAAGAAAATGGAGCAGTATTCGATGAAATAGATGTGGATTTTGAAATTCCATGTTAGATGCTCAATAAGATAAGCAAAGAATATAGATCCTAAATCAAGTCAAATCATGAAGAAATTGTGCTTTTTCTCAAAATCAATTGGTCTTTAAGATTCATATGAAATATGATAATTCAAATCTATAAATTTGTTTCAAAATCCCTTTCATGACACCCCTATGTAAATTGAGTGACAAATATTATGCTCCAGGTAAGTGAACCACATATTTTTGAAGCGCTCAAAGATGACTTTGGCATTGTAAATAAGAAAAACTCTATCTTCTTTACCTTGCTCATTTAGGTTGTTCCTTGAGATTTATGAAACTTATTCACAATATAAGATCAAAAAATAAAAGGATAATAATACACTAGGAAAATACAAACAAAAGTGTGAAGTATGGATGCCTTGAATTTATGTAGGGTGATATGTACTCATTTTTTTAAAAATTTCAGCCTACAAAATCCATGTGGGCTTGTCCCAACTAATACAGGTGTCCATGTGGTTCTATGAATGAATCCAATGAGGAAGAGGTGAATTCCAAAATCCATGATACACACTCAATTAGAAAAGCAGTGGTGGATATGGATCCCAAAGCAGGTAAAATAAACCACTATTCACTCTCAGGTACATGCCAAAAAAGCAGGTTCCAAAACAATATCCCAAGCTGCAATTCATGTCCACTTGGGTGTGGAGACCCATATACATTGCCAAATAGCTTTGGACACTACATGTCAACTAAAAGTTGACATTTTGATGGGTGTGGAATCCATTGGAGCTTTCCAAAAAGCTATCAACCCAAGCCAAAAAAAATCCACAACTAGGTGGGTATGGAAGCCAAAATCCATTAGCATGCAGCTTCCTTTAGTACAAGCCATGAGTAGTAAACAAGATCCAAATCTCATTTGGAGACCAAAAACTTCATTAGCAACGTGTATTAGAGAGTCTTCAACAAAACCCCAAGTGGATTTCCTAGATTATGTGTCTTCACGTCTTATGCTGTAGAAAGTCACTCAAATGGACTACACATGCTTGAGTCAAGAAAATATGTTCCCAAAGAAATAGTTGCAAGACAAGTAGATGAAGAGTCTAGACTATTGGTGTCATGTGAATCTAATGGCAAGGAGGATATGGAAACCATAGGATGTGATTCAAATCATCCAATACTAGCCTCACACCTCCCAAACAAGCTTGAATGTAGACATCACACATAGGTCAATGGGAGGTTTCATCACAAGTCTTGGATACAACATCAATGACCACACTTTCAAAAGCGTCAGTGTTAAATGATGTCTCAACCTCAACATTGGCACAAACCTTCAAAGAATGGGCTTAATTTGCACACATAGGCCTTTTTCCAAAATCTACTACCGCAAAGGTGTGCTTATATTTGATACCAAAAGAGATAAAAGCTACACGTTATAGCAATTCTAGTGTCCTCCCTATGCAACCATCCACGAATTGAAACTTGATTTGTTTTATATAATGGGGTTTTCCTATTGTTCCCATATTTTATAAATTCCAATGGCCACCAACATGCACCATTGTCTGATATGGAAAAGGTTCTCACATTGCCATATTCACAAGAAGTGTGGTGCTTCCATCTTCCCTCTGTAATTTTACATACTTTGTTAATGGGGACAATTTAGGTATCATTCTTGTTCTTGATTGTCTCTACTTACTTTATGAGGGAATTTGTTGAGATTCAAGCTCATAGTCTTACCTTAGTTGAATAAGGTTAAGTCATACTAACTTAATCTAGGTCATTTGATCTTTTGTATGTGTGTAGTACATAGTTGACTTGACTCTGTTGAAGAAATGGAATGACAAGGAGCATGTCTGCTACCCTTTTGGACTGTCTTTGTCCATTTCTCTCTAAATTGTAATATGGTATTAGAGCTTGAATGACACCTTCTTTGATGATTTCCTGTATATGTATTCATTTGAGCATGAAATTTTTTTACATGGTGATCACAGGCATGTTCTTGAGCAATGGGTGTTCTTGATGTAACAAGTCCAATTAGCATAGAGGTTGAACCTTCATCATCCACAGTTTCTCGAATTTGAGGAATGCTAGCAAGGTTTTGAAGTGTGCGCGCAGCAGCTGCCTGTGCACCAGAACTCATGACTAACAAATTTCTATTAAGGTTGAAACACCACCATGGACAGCCACGCCGTGCATTCTTTGGTATTGAGGCTATAACTTACCTGTGGTGGCAAAATAATCCAAGATGGCTAACAGAGCCCGCATTGATGCGGGGTGTTTTGGGTAGGCTCTCATTGTCAAGTTTTTACTGCTACCATTAATCAATCCTCAATAACCTTATATTGAAGCACACGAGCATCAAAGGTGGAGTTTGTGAAGAGCTAGAGATAGGAGGTGGCCACTCGAAGCTAACAACATTGCTGAAGAGGCGGAGCTCTGCACAAAGAGGTTGCAAAAAAATTCAGAGTGGTAGCAGCTTCTTTCACCTATATTAGTAGGGTCAGCAACATCCTTCTGTGGCAATGTTTGTAGTAGCAATGTCTAGCACAAGAGTGGTAGCACGAGCATCCATCTATAGCAGCATGGGAGTGGCACCTTTCATCTCCTACACCATCAAGTTTGAAGCAACACACACCATCAAGAAGAGCTGAATACACAACGAAGGACTCGAAAGTTCTGGCCTTCATCTCATCCTTAATAGCACCATGTGACTCAGAAGTTCTAAGTAGACCTAGCCTTCAAACTCGATGATGAGTGGCACCAGGATCTGTAATGGTAGCATGAAGCAGCAACAACATTGGTAATGGCAATAGAAGATCCTCAAATGATTAGAGGCCTTTGATTATGCTACACTTACATACGTGATCCTTCCCAATGTTCTTGAGGTATCAAGTTCTTTTTGCAGAACATTGCTCATCTTGGCTACTGATGGGTTTGCTCACGGTCAAAGTCTTGGCTCCATGTATAAGCTTCCTTTGATGTACATTCAAACTGTGATGTTGGATTTGAGAGAGCAAAAATAAGAGCAGTAGTAAATGTATCAAGTAGGCTTGAAGAAATGTACTTGATTCTTTCTTATGCATTGGCAGTGATTAATGGCAGCCCATTGCTGATGAATGGCATATTTGTGGAGAGTATGATGACTGAGTAAAGCTCTCATGGATAGGTCAGAAATGCTCTTACAAAAGTGTTTGAGTAGTTAGTTGAAGGAATATTGAGTATCTATTTCCTGCATGTATTGGATCTTATGCAGTCATATAAATTGAAATCTATGCAATTTCAGAATTGAATGTCTTTGTGGAGTTCAGGGGTGCTGATTACAGATGTCGATAGTATGGCACTAAATGGTTAGTGTGATAGACATGTGCATATTCAAGAGCATTGTATGCTCAAGCTTGACATCTATGAGGCTGATTTGACAGATTGCTGATTACAGATTGTTGTTAGTCATTGAATGTTGCATATGCCTACGTGTCTATTGATCAGACAATGCTACTTGGTTGGAATGCTATTACATTTAGATGCTTTGCTACATGTTTGGAAATGCATGATATTGTTGTGAACTGAAATCTACTGGTTTTGCAAAGTTATTGAAGGCAGTGTAATTGCAATTAAATGAGAGAAAAAGACTGTACTGGCTGAGAATGCAATAGTGGTTATTGCTACAATTTTACAATAAAAACGGGTTGCACTATAGGTCACTGAAGTATATTTCCTACTGGCATTTTGAGAAATTGACTAGTTGTGTAAAGCTGAAGACTTTGAAATGTCAAACACAAGAGAGAAGGATACTATCACTCAGATAATGAGAAGCTGGACTACAATAATTTTATTCTATGGAAATTCTGAATGTCTAATTTCTTAATTGGAAGAGGCTATTGGGACCTAGTCATAGGTCTTGAAGATGAGCCCAGGCTACCGGAGGATAGACCTCCAACACATGATCAATTAAAGGCACACAGGACTTGGTTGCACAAAAAACTATTTCTGAGCTAATGGACAAGGTTGATAATCTAGAAAACTCTAGTCAGTCATTGCAAGAAAAATTACTGCGCTTGAAAGAAACTCCAATAGGTTTTAGACAAAGAAAAAGACCACTTAAAAATATAATGGACTTGTGTAGTCGAGTGAAGAAAAGGAGACTAAATCTTGCAAAGAGACGTGTCTCTAATATTTCAGGTATTAATATTCGAGAGAATGATGAGAGGATTAAGCTTATTAAAGAAACCATGACAAAGAAGGACATTATAAGGATTCTTAAATCACCTAAAAATGTTGACTTGAGAAGCCAAACTCTGAAAGAGTTAGTGAAAGATTTAAAAGGAACAGTTAAACCATATGAAATAGTAGAGACATGTGACAGTATGGGTATCAGTCATAGAGGTTATCGTGCTCTCTCTAAATTGTGGTTTACAAATCTTAAATGTCATAGATTAAGTGCATTTGGTTTGCCTCGGCCTCTTGCAGTTTCAATTGCTAGGATAGCTATGAATCGTAGGATTCCATATGTTTTTGGGGAGTATATTCATATAGAAGGATCCATGCCCTATGAAAAACATAAAACAAAGTCATTTTTTGAATACAACACATTTAATAATATTTGGATTGATCTTAAAAGAGTCCAGATTGCAATGGTCCATATGTATAAATTTATTGTCCAAGAATGTTGTGGTATTTTGAAGTTTGCACTAAAATTGGATGAAGCACAGAGTCAAAAGGGACAAAAGATGGAAAGAGTCAGCATCTGTATCATGAACAAGGCATTGGATTACAGTACCGGCAGGGAGCCAAAACAACAATTTAAGATACAATCCGAGATGGAGCTTTGGTGGATTGGTGCGGCCCAAGTACCAACTGAAAGTCGTGAAATCTTGAAATGGTTATTATCTCATACAAGTATTCCTGATATTATAAAGTCTCAAAGTAAAGGTGAAATGTTGATAGTCAATGGTGTTGGTAGTTTTAATGTGGAATGGCATATAAAAACTGACTTAAAAACTATCAAATGTATGCTTGGAGTAAGTAATGGGGCCAATGCAAAATATCATTGTATTTATTGCATGGAGAGTTTGGGATCGAAAGAATGGAGTACTTTGCAGCTAGCAAGAAGAGCCCCAACTTGAAACTCTATAGATTTGAGTAAGTTCAAAAACGTGGATGGCTTATGGGATCCTATTCTCTGAATCTCTCTAAGGAACATTTATATTTGTACATTACATGTAGAGATTAGAATAATTGATAAGTTGCTTGGATTGCATCTTGACTATGCATATTCAATAAAACCAGCATCTTTGTCAGATGACTGTATTGATAAATGTGAGGCTTTACTGTCAAAAATAGGTTTTCATGGAGGTCAAGTTCACTTGAGAAAGGATCCAAAAGCCTCAGGGAAAACAAGATAGGTATTAGGAGATGTCTCTATGGGGAGTGCAAAAGCTAGATGATTTCTAAGAAATCATACTGGTAAACAAATGAACGCATTGTGGTAGTGTTGGAGAGAGTTGTGTGCAATCACAACAAATGTGGCTAGCACACCACGAATTGCATTCCTACTAATGGAGGTTTGGAGACACCTTGACATATTTTTAAAAATGCTCAGGCAACAAAAGATAACATCTAACTATTTGGAAGAGTACAAACGTTCAATTGTGAATCTTGTTCAAGCAATCAAGGAAACTTGGGGAGAAAAGGATATTACTTTTTCCTTGGTAAGATGGACATAAATTTGAACCTTTCTGTTTTGAAAACAAGGTTTAATGATTTAAACTGATTATTTCTTATTGGGTTGTCACATCATATTCTTCTTATTCATGGGTCTTTTTTTGTGGAAGAGCAAGGACCCCTAACAACTTAAAGTAGCCAAGGTATGGAGAAATCTCACTACCACGCATGCATGTGTTTCTTTCGGAGCACTAGACATGGAGGACGAGCAACAAAAACCAATGCCCTTCAGGATTCAATTGGTTTTTTTGAAGAAAAATTCAAAGAACACTATATATACAATGGAATCTAAAATACCGATACTATATTCAAAATGTTATATACATGGCTAGCTTTTAAGAGCCTTTACATCCTATTCCTCCTTGGGCATTTTTCCTCTGTAACGTAAAAACTTTCTTCTCTTGTATCCAGCTATGGATTTGATATCTGTTTTTGTTTACTGCTAAAGCATAAGATGAGTATGCAAGGAACTATCCAGCCCAGGAGGTAGAGAAGCTGGGACCATAACCAAATATTCGGATGGCTGCTGTCTTTTCCAAAAACATAACTTTGTGTGCATTGTATTGCAAACCTGAGTATCCAAGAAGCCTTGTAAGTGCTTTAACATAGACAATTGGCCATGAGGCCTCCTCTGAGAAAGTGCTATGCAAAACCAACAGAATATTGGGATCAATCCTTGATATGTAATGCCCAAGTGCAACATCCTTTAGGGAACTACCACCAACTCTCAATCCTTTGGCTCTTCCCAATAAATTATCCTCATCTGCAATCTCCAACTATAAAAGCAACAATTTGAGTGAAAAAAATGAAAATATGTATGTGATTCCACAAAAACAAAAGAATGCATTACCATTTGATTTTCATCACTCTCAAGTTTGCTTGGATTCCATAAGCTGATTGATGTCTCCTTGATATCCTTGAGCTCCTTTACATATTCTGACTCCTCCCTTCCAAAATTGGAGATTCCAAGCTTCTCTTGAAATTGGTCAAACTCTTTGTCAGTAGCTAATAACTCTCTCTCAGCATCTTTAACCTTGCTTAAACATAAGGATAAAACATTTGATGCATCTATAAACAAATCATCGGACATTTGAGTATCTAATTTAAGTAAGTCCTCCTTGGACTCATTTTCAACATCCTCTATGCCTTTTGCATCTACAGATGCCTCTGCAATAACTGCTAATAAATAATATTCTGTCAAATGGAAAAGAGTTTTGAGATCGGACAATAATATGTATTCCTTGTCTTTAATTGGGAAAGTAGGCAAAGATGGAACAATAAGGCTTGAAGGAATGTCAGATGGCTCATCAACCTCTATAGTGGTTTCTTCAATTACAGTCTCTGCTTTAAATTTAGCAACATCCAGGTCCTTTGAAACCAGTGCTTCCATCTGGGTGTCTAGTTGCTCCTCAACATCAACTATCTCTTTAAGAAGGCAACAACTAGATAATTTTGAGGTTTCTTTATGCTTTTCATCAGATTTAAGAGGGTATTTCACAAGGGAAAATACAATGAATGCAATAGACTTAAGCATAAGCTTGCATTTTTTTGGGTGTAAAGGGCATAACTCAGCTGTATAAAATCTATCAAGAGAATGATAACCACATTTCTTGGTAAACAAGGACTTCTCAGTGGCCTGACCTTCCAATAGGGGTGTGAACATACTCCTTGGAATCCAACTGAACAACAGGATATGCCAACTCTTCAAACTCTGTAAAATCTTCATTGCAAAAGTCCTTTGAGAAATTCAGAACTTGATCAAGATCCCACTCTGGATTGAAAATCTCCCTAGCTATTGGATAGAATGTAAGATCAATATTATTTTCTATGAGAAAATCCAAGAGCTTCTCAGAGGCTATAACATCTATAATTTGAAAAAGCCATGGGACCCTCACAGGAGACTTTGAAGCCTTTCCCTTCTTTGAAGCCTTTCTTGAACCTTCACCTGTCACTGACATATGAGATGCTATTGAAACATCTGAAGCAACTCACTCCTTTGTCATTGTGTGCTCAAGATCTCTTTTTCCCTTTATAGATGTGGAGGCAGATATGTGTGACATTTCAGTTTCTGACATCTTGAATCAATAGCTCTGAAAACTACTTGCTTATACAAAGCGAATATAAATGTGTAGACCTCTTGAAGTGCAACCCTCGCTCCGTGTTGGAAGATCAATTTTTACGACGTGAGAAGAAGCATTTACTAGCCTCAAAACTACTCCATCGTGCCGTTCTGGTTTAGAAGTTGGTTGGGATTCTACACACACAATGCAAAACAAATATACATGTGTGAGAAAAAATTGCGAGAAAAATAAAAAACTTAAGCAAGGTCTTTCCAATACGATGTCAGTGGAGAGAAATGAAAGCCTTAATATTAACCCTATCACATTGTTTCGGTGGAGGATGACACGAGTGGAGACGTGATTACGATGTGGTAAAGGGTCTTTCCAATACAACGTGAGTGGGGAGAAACGAAAGCCTTGCTTTAATACCCATCACGTTGTGTTGGTCATGGACAACATGAGTGGAGACGTTAATGCGATGAGATAAGACTCACATGTGGAAAAAACCTTGCGCAAGATGTGATAAGACGTGATTATGATGTGAAAAAAACCTTGTGAAAGGTCCTTCCAATGCGACGCGAGTGGAGAGAAATGAAAGCATTGCTATAAACACTATCACATTGTTTTGGTGGTGGACGACGTGAGTGGAGACGTGAATATGAGAACAAAAATATAAAAACCTGGGGATGGACTTTGGGAATTAGCTCAAGCGTGCATGGAAGGTTCTATGGCAGGTTGGGAACAATATTGGACGTAATTTATGGACGGAGTATGGAATGTGGGGGCGATGTAGTCGGTGATGTTGGGGGAATGGAATTATGGATGGACAGGCATCTGTGATTAAGCCATAAGGGGACGGAGATGGAGACGGGCGTCTTTGATTAGGAAGGGAAAGGAGCCGATGAGAGAGGAAGAAATTTCGCATAGGAGGAAATGGGGAGGAAAAAGGTGCAATTTTTTTTGAGTGGGCTTAAGTAGGCGTGAGGGGGAAGAAGGAACTGTCCAAAAAAACCCTAATATCGGGACGAATGAGAACGTGACACATGGACATAAGCAACCCAAGCATATAAGAACTTCTCATTTGGTAGGAGCACGAATTCAAAACTTACATCACCACTACTGTTCATACAACAAAACCTTACGTCATGACTGTTGTACGACCGATAGTACTGTCGTACGTCTACACTACTCATTCACTCCCGGTTTGTTGTAAGCCCCTAATACGAAGCGATTAGAGGAAAGAAGGAAATCCAAATTTTCCAAATCACGTTTTATTGGACAATTTTTTGCAAGGGAAGGAAGACAGGTCCAAGGGCTAATACAAAGCGATAACATCAATGCAAGGTGTCAAATTTTCTTAATCGTGTTATATTGGAAATAAGAAGCAGGGATAACGGGTTCAAGGTACAACATCATTGCGGCTCTGATACAAAGTGATAAGGTCAAAGTGTAGACCTCAGATCAGTGCTATTGCATTGTATTGGGCCAAGCATTATTTCAGCTTTCATATTGCGCGAGAGGAGTAAATCGCCTTTGTATTCAACTTCCTGATCGCGTCATATTGGTTTCAATGGCAAGGACAAAACAAACTGCAAGGAAGGTATTGGTGAAGAAATCATCTAAAGAAGGTGTTGAGCTAACTGTTGAGGAGACAATTGAAGAAATTGTTGTCTATGATACACCAGCTGGTAGTTCAGGTGAATTTCCCTCAGAGAACAAGTCATTTGGTGAGTTTGAGCCCTCAGCTTCTCCTCAATCTCAGCCTGCCAAGGAAGACCCTATGAGGAAAAAGACAAAGTTAAGATGGTTTTACATGTAGAGGCATTTTGCAGAGATCAGAAAAGCTCAAAAGTCAACCAGGCACCTCGTTCCTAAGGCTGCATTTTTTAGACTGGTCAAGGAGATATCTGATAGGTTGTCCTTGCTGCTTCTGTGGATGGCCTCCACAAGAGATGGCAGTTGTCTGCCCTCCTATGCTTGCAAGAGGTAGCAGAGGATTTTTTGATAGATTTTATGAATGATGCTTATATTGTAGCTGCCCATGCAAATCGAATTACATTAATGAATAAAGACTTTAGTATGGTTAGCATACTTAGATATAGGTTTGACAAAGTTTTGAAGCCTCTTCCATCGACTGATCAAAAGGCATTTGAA
This sequence comes from Lygodium microphyllum, assembly GCF_053477565.2. NCBI lineage: Eukaryota > Viridiplantae > Streptophyta > Polypodiopsida > Schizaeales > Lygodiaceae > Lygodium > Lygodium microphyllum. The sequence continues at coordinate 121,833,948 of NC_141144.1, read as the reverse complement.
ATCCTCAATGTTCCACCTAGGAGAAAGCAGAAAGAGCCACCAGCACACCCAAGATTGAAGAGGTTACCCATTTGTATCCTACAATGATTGCAAGTGAGTAGGAATTTGTCATGGAGGAGAAAAGGAAAGGGGCAATAGAAAATGAGGATTTGATCTGCCAGAGAAAGATTTTGACTCTTGGCCCAATGAACTACGAGAGGATGGGAAAAGTGTACGGTCAAATGGTTGTGAATGTTCCTGTTAGTCCTAAAAAAGAAGACTACCTCAGTATTTCTCCAAAGGATAAGATCCTATTTGAGAAAAAGGATACTCAACTTACAGATTTAGTAGTTTATTGTTGTTTGAGGTAAGGTCTTTTAGTTCTCTTTATTTATAATGTATTTTTCCAAGGGTCCTTATACTGTACTCATTTTCTTATTGTCTTTACTTTGTATACACGGCATATGTTGCTTCTCTTAGCATTAATATTGCTAAGAGTATATTTGTTATTGATCCACTTCTCTCAGTGGATTTGTTTTCAAATTTTGATTCATTGCAAGGTTTTTTAAGGACTTCAATAGTGTCACAAACCATCATACTTTTTTTCCATATATTGAAAGGTACTTTCTTCAACATTCTATCTCTTGATGATTTGTCTTTAGGGTTATTATTGCTCACTTGTGTTCTAGTTTGCAGAGGTCACTGGAGCCTAATCTATATCAATATTCCTGCAAGAGAGGTCATTTTTATGAATTCTCTTTTAGGAATCCATGGCCAATCAAAGATGTATTGTCAATAAACACTCTTTATTTTATCTTTATTGGATAAAGTTTATAATATTCGCTAATAAGTTAATATGTGCAGTGCTGGTAGACTTGTTACTACCCAATTGGACACTAGCTTTGAAAGCATTGATGATCCTCAAAGACATTTCAAGTTTCTACTTCAAGAGGTCCCATTGCAAAATGATGTACATAGTTGTGGCTGGAGAGTTGTTTCAAATGCTTCGAGGATAATAGATTCAAAGTTACTGAATGTAGAGGGGATGAATGTAAGTCTCCTGTGCTTTATCCTTTTTATAGTGAAAGTCTCTTGCTACTTCAAATAACTTGTGTGCTTTGTTATAGCGTAGAGACTACCCTGAGGCATACATGTGGTGGATACAGGAGAGGTGTATTGAACTAGTTTTGGATAGGGAAATTACACCGGTGGACCCAGATTCCCCTCTCCCAACAGCTAAAAATTCCAAAGGACAAGCAACAACAAAGGGCAAAGGCAAGAAAATGGCAACCACCAAGAAAAAGAAGTCTCCAAGGTCCAAACAAAAGGGGTTCAAAATGAAGGGCATGCCTAAGCTTTCCCCATTGAAATTCAGTCCATCTCCTCTAAAGCCTAAGGAGAAAAGAGTGCCTGAGGTAATTAAGTTCTTTGAGCAACTAAAGAAAACACCTAAGAGGAAACTAGTGATGATGGATGAAGGAGAAAAGTCTTAAGGATGGAGAAGATAAAGAATATCCTTATAATTATCAATTTGTCTATTTGTACTGAAGTAACAATCCCCTTGTATATACATTTGTAGTGCGATATTCTGACCCAAAATGTACTAATATGTCATATTGATCTTACCCATGAAAGACGATTTTGGGCATACATGCATATTGGGCAGAGGCTGTAATGACTCCAGTGTATGTCATGAATTGTACATCAACAATAGGTATATATGAGGTGACTCCTCATGAGAGGCTTTATGGGATAAAGCCAGATATTAGCCATCTTAAGGTATTTGGATGCTTAGCATATGTACATGTTCTAGATGAAAAGAGGAAGAAGCGTATGCACAACAATATGGTCTTGATTATGAGGAGACATCAGCCCTGTTGCTAAAATGGCAATTGTGAGAACAGTGATTGTATTGGCAGCATCTAGAGGATGAAGTATGTATCATATGGATGTGAAGAATGCTTTTCTCAATGGTGATTTGGTTGAGGAAGTATACATGGATCAGCTCGAGGGCTATGTACATCCAGATTTTCATACACGTGTGTAGATTGAAGAAAGCATTATATGGGTTGAAGCAAGCACCTAGAGCTTGGAATGCTAAGATAAGTGCATGCTTACAAAAACTTGGTTTCACTATGTGCAAGGCTGATCATAGCCTATTCACAAAGAAGATAAGGACTAGTTATGTGATATTAGTAATCTATGTGGATGACTTGATCATTACAGGTGATGATGTCACGAGAATTGGAGAGATCAAGGAAATGTTACATGCTGAATTTTAGGTCAAAGATTTGGGTGAACTGAAATATTTCCTTGGGATTGAGGTTGTCTCTACACCTCATGGTACTTGGTTGTTGCAGAAGCAGTATGCACAAGACACGTTAACCAAGTATGGTATGTTGGATTGCAAGTCTTAAGTACTCCATTGGAAAAAAATGTTAAGCTACTTGTAGATGTTGGACATAAGATTGAGAATGTAACTATGTATAGACAAATGGTGGGTAGACTGATTTACCTTACCATTACTAGACCGAATCTTAGCTATTCAGTTGGATTGATTAGCCAATTTATGTAGAAGCCTATGAAGCCTAACTTGGATGCAGTGAGGAGGATTTTGAGATATGTGAAGGCTACATCAGATTATGGTCTATTCTATGAGCATGGTAAGTCTTTGGAGCTTACAGGATATATAGATGATGACTGGGTAGGAAGTGCCTATGATAGGAGATCTACTAGTGGGTATGCTTTTTCCATTGGTAGTAGTATGGTCAGTTGGAGCAGTAAGAAGCAACCTACAGTTGCACTCTCTAGTATTGAGGCTAGATGTGGTTGTGATTTTGGCTCCATTTTTTGTTTTCTTTTTTAGCATCTTTCCTTGTTGTTTCTTGGATTGGCACCATTGCCTCACTCTTGGACGTGTTGGTGAGTTAATCACAATTTATAGTGGGCTTATTTCTATTGTCAATATGATTTTAATAATCAGTGAATAGGTTTTGGTGCCACAATCCATGCAATGTCCTTGGGTTACATAATTGTTTTCCAAGGGACATTATCTAGCACAACGATCACATTGGCACTTGAGAAAAGGGCATATAAGTGCTCTATGTCCTTGTATAGACTTCATCTCTGGTGAAGTTTGGCAATAACAAAAATTTCTTTGTTAAGGGCACAATAGGCTTTCATTTGTTGATGTAAATGGTCGTAAAAAATCTATCAAATGTGTTGTATGTTCCCCAAATCAATAAGAATTTAATCTTAGTATCCTCAATTATTGACCAAGGTCATGAGGTGTCTTCCTATAAGATAGGAGCAAAGATAGTTGTTAGTGACAATAACATTCTCGACACTTGGGTCACGAGCTAAATGCTCTTATAGCCACCACTAGAGTGCGCCCAAGCAAGCTATGTCATGAGATTTGGCCAGATTGGTTTGCAGTCTTGAAGGAGCCTTTAAGCTTTTGGATACAATGTGAGAAGGTAAGATAGGTGAGTTCACTACACCTTGAAGATATTCTTGTATTATTTCTTTCTTAGGTCGGAGAGAACACATGGTTAGTTAGAAGGAAGTGCTGAGAGATAAGATGAGAGATTGTCACCAAAACAAGTTGCAAGTTCTGACCTCAGGGAAGTTACTATATAGATATCCTTTACATCACGTGCGTTCAAGGCCTATTTATAAATATCATTATCTATGAATTTTTCTTGAATAAAACATAACCCTTTTCTATTCAATCTGTAAATAATCCCTTTATATTACACCCTTCTGTATCTAAAAAATATATAAAACTGGTATTTTAAAAATACCTTATTTTGAACCCACATGATGCACACATAAATTCATAAGTAACTTACGCAAGGTTTTGACATAATAGAAGTCTGTCCAATTTCCTAACTATTATGCATTTGGCTCAATATTTTGGTTCCATTGCCGAGACTAAGGATGGTGCAATCACGGAGGCTCTCACACTCCTATTGTATGGTGGAATAGAAGGCTTGTTCGCTTATGTGGATGGGATTGATGGGATATTGATCATCCACACTTGCAAACTGGCATACTCCAAAACACAAGTGACTAGTTTAGGAAGGCCAAATTGGGAGGAAATGATTCATTGAATTGAGATTAAAAGATTGGATTTGTTAGACTAGAATAAAACACAAAAATCATACTAAAAAATACAATATAACTAGAAAAATAACACAAAAATGCAAAAAACACAAAACACAATGTGGTTGTCAAGTTGTGTCTACATTGGAGTGAAAACAACACAAAAATATAAAAGACAAAATGCAAGAACACAAAACTCAAAACTCAAAACTTCTTACTTGAATAATCAATGGGTCAATATTGTAGATACATCTTGCTTGTTATGTGTGATTGATTATGTATGCATTAAAGGAAGAAATTTGAAAACAGCTCAAAAAATGCAAAACTAAAAAATGTAAAAATGAAAAATGAAAAACTCAAACTCATCTTACTTAAATACTTTGTGTGACACTATTGTCGATTGAAAATACATTATGCTTATTGTGGTTATTTGGTTGTATGTGCATTGAAGGAAGGGAAGTAATCAAAACTCAAAAAACATTAAATCACAATGCAAGAATAAAATACACATCTATTGTTTTCATTATTTGGTTGGCCATAACTTGTTGCTATATATTGGGTTGGTCAACTACTTTGGCCCTTGTAATTTGATTTGATCTCAATTGAGATCCCTCTTGTTGCACACTATGCCCTTACTCCCATAGTGCTTCCATACTAGGACTTCACTTACACACACGTACTTCCACACTGAGACTTTTGCAATTGCACTTCCAGACTAGGACTACCATACTCATAGTTGCACACTATGACTTCCACACTCATACTTCTACACTCTCACTTCCACACTTGTTATTCCACCCTAGGACTTCTATGCTCACACTTACACACTAGGACTTCCACACTCACACTTCTATAATCTCATTTTCACACTTGCTATTCCCCCTAGGACTTTTATGCTCACCCTTCTACACTTGCACTTCCACACTCATAGACTAACTTATGATTCATTGAGTGTAGCATCACTTGTATGCATCATAATTGTCCAACATACAAGGCTTCTTGTGGAACCCTAACCAAGTCTACCAAGCCTAACATCTAAAATGTAAAAGCCACAATCACTGACCCCAAAAAAGAAGAGTTGATACCTCCAACACATCTCAGGGTCAAGTTAACTACTAAGCAAGAGCTCATCATTAATGCTCTCATTAATGAAGGTTTAGATTACAAATTTTGGCTTATGATATATGGTTTGAGATTGGTCAACTTGATCTTGTCCTAACAAATGCAAATGTTAAACCATATAGAGAATCACCATATTCACTTCTAGGAAGATGTAAAATTCACTTGATTATAGAAACCAAAAGCATATCCATCATTTTCTATATGCTTTCAAATCAAGAGAATATGACCAAGGAAGTCTTTCTTGGAAAACCTTTAAAGGATGCAACCCAATGTGAAGTGAACTATGTACAAGACATTGAGATAATCATTGCTCTTAGTAAATGCAACTTTGTCTCTTCTCTAGAGAAGGTCAATAAACTTGCCTTAGAGTTAGATAAGAACCACAGTGGGGATAGTCAAAGAGTTCTAAAGGAACCCCTCAAGGCACAGGAGGATGAGAGGGAATCACTCGATAGTAATCCTCCTCAAATCAAAGAGAAAATCCAAGCTGCTAGGAACAATACAATAGCTTCTCAAGATATTTGGAAGAGAGGACCAAGGGCATATAATTTAAAGTGTGTATAGAGAGCTATCACAAATCCACAATAGATTCTAAAAGTGCTACTACATTCTTAAGTATTTTATGGGAAAAATTCTTGGATCTTATTATTGAAAGGTAGAGCATGAGTGGAAGTACGCAAGTAGGCAAGAGCTATGACAGATGGAGCAAGAGAGCAAGAGAGGGAGACACCATATGTGGGAACTCCAATAGTCACAATGTGTAAAAAGCCTTACCTTATTCAAATGTTATTGAAAGAATAAAAAATGAAGTGATAGTGATGGGAGCCCACCACCTGTAGTGTATAAGTATGCAAGTATTGTTAATGGAATGAATACACGGGCAATTAGGCACATGTGCCTTTACCCCCAACAACCTCCCACTTAAAGATGTGAATGTGCCCATAGTAAGGAGAGAACAAGAAAAAAGGGACAAAGTATAAATATACATAAAGTACAACAAGATGAGGAATAGATGTCATCTCATCCTATGCCTATCATCTTCCTAAGGAGAAAGCAAAACAATCCGCTGAGAGACTTTTAGTGAGCAGATCTGTAGGATTTTCATCAATCATGACAAGCTCAACAGATTCGTCCTCCACTACCTTCCTGATGAAGTGATAGTACACCTCAATAATGTGCTTTGTCTTTGCATAGAAGATCAAATTCTTGGCCAATTGAATGGCACTTATAGAATTTGGATGCATTGTAGGGATCACATAAAAAATTACCAAGGTCTACGACTAGACAACCTTACCAAAGAATCTTCTTGCAAGCCTTAGCTTAAACATACTCTGCCTCTGTAGTAGATAGGGCCGTGCATTTTTTTACCCTGGACATCCAAGTAACAATACCTCTAGCAAAGGTGAAGATATAGCCAAATGTGGACTTCCTACTATCTACATGTCTTGCATAATTAGAGTCAATGTATCCCACGATTTCTATATCCTAGCCACCATAACATATGCACATATTTGTAATTCCCCTAAGGTACCTCATGATACCCTTCATGATATCCCAATGCTGCATGCCAAGTGTAGCCATATAGCGTGCCATAACTCCCACCACAGATGCTAAGTCAAGACGAGTGGCTATCATGGCATATATCAAACTATCCACTGCAAGTACATAAGGGACCTTAGCCATCTCAGCCTTCTGCTTATCAGACAATGAATAATTGGCTTGACTAACCTTGACATGAGAAGGTAAAGGTTAGACAATAGGCTTAATATCCTATATAGACAATAATCTCAAATCTCTTCTTGAGTTGACATATCAAGGCATTTAGCTTATCATAAGCACTTCTAGAAATCAACATATTATCCACATAGAATACCAAAATCATAAGGCCACCATCACGGGCCTTTTTTGTGTATAAACACAGATCCATATCACTATGGGTATATTCTTCTGAGTATGCAAAGCTATCAAACTTGTGGTACCATTATTTAGGTGCCTGCTTAAGGCCATAAAGACTCTTTTTGTAATAAACCCCCACGCGTGTTCCATAGGAACACCACCCCTAAATTATTCATTAAAAGTATTGGAAAAATTTTTATCTCCTCCCCCCTGTCAATGCCGAATAGGTGGCCGGGGGGGGAGAAGAGGAGAGGATGACGATGCTCACAATGAGGGGGAGGCCACATGGCCTACCACACCCCCTTGGCCAGCACGCCCACAGTCCGTGGCCCAACTAGGAGGTATAGAATCCCCGCCGCCATGCTAACGGACAGGTGGTGGGTGGGGTGAGACACCACCACCACCACCACTACCCCATACCACCTCTCCCCACCTATAAAACTACTACCCATCCCCCCCCCCCCCCCCCCCCAATGGAAGGAGAGAGGACACCTCCACCTGCTATTGGCGGGCAAAGAGAGAGAGAGAGAGAGAGAGAGAGAGAGAGAGAGAGAGAGAGAGAGAGAGAGAGAGAGAACATTCCAGAAGGTTCTTTTTTCCCCCTCCTTAGAGGGTGACCACACGCACCTTCCCTTTTCCTCTTCCCTGCGAGCTTATCCCTCCCCCCAATCGCAATAGAAGAGAGTCGCCCCAACACGCTATCTCTTTGACGAGAGAGAGAGAGAGAGAGAGAGAGAGAGAGAGAGAGAGAGAGAGAGAGAGAGAGAGAGAGAGAGAGAGAGAGAGAGAGAGAGAGTTCTGGAAGGTTCCAAAAAGTCCCTCCCATAAGAGAGGTTCACACGCATAAGGCCACAATTTCATACACTCCCACCCTCTATCACTTGCTCTTGTTCGGAAGGCCTCAATTGCAGAATCATTGCTCCTACTACGTGGAATTTCTCCACAAGGTTAGGTAGCCCTAGCAAGGTCCTCTACCAAGGATGCAAAAAACTAGGGCATTTTCTGAGACGCCTCGATTTATTGATTGATTCCTTGGCCAGGGATAGTAAGAATATTCATCTTAGTAGAGAGATTCATAAGTTGAAAGTATGGCTCCAAAATGAAGAGTGACATGCACCAATGGTAATCTCGCATCCAACAACGGAGCCACTAGCCAAGACGTTGCAGTTAATACAAATACAATGTTGGATATGGATAATTCATCTCTGAATACCCAAGTAATAATTGCCATCTCCTCTATTCATTGAGACATAGATTATATCACTTTGGCATGTGCATGAATTCATTTAAATGAGTAGCTTGAAATTATTTTTCAATGGTTATGTACTCGTAGGAAATTGTAGGATAATTTTTTCCTCATTAGATTCACCATAACCATAAATGACCTTGCATATATTTATGCATATGGTGCATTGAAATTTGCACAAATCCTTGTACCCAAATAAAATCATTAGAAGGGATAAACCTCATCTCAAATATTTGCAAGACTGAGTCTTCAAAGTGCATGTATCAAGACGAGTAAAATTGCATCTAGATGCTATGTAACAAATTCATACGTAGCATAAACAGCATATAAGGTTCCAAATTATTGTTGACTCCCTCTTCTTGAAAATTAGTAGTAATGTTTTTGCCACATTGAATGTATATGATGCAGCTTGCACGTCGGATGGATTGCATGGTAAGCAACTTAGTCTAAAAGCAATCCATTTTAGAAACTCTAGATCATTTCCCAAGCTCTTGCTAATATCATGAACTAATAGCTCAAGTTTGAAAGATTGGGATCTTGATGATGTGCGTAGTTAGTACAAGCAATGATCATAGGGATTAAAGCTAAGATGCCTTGATATCCATTTGTTAACTACTAGTTTTATCAATCCAATTCGGGGGTTAGGCTAGATATAAACAACAACTCCTGGCCTCAAAGGCAAGTGGGGAGCTCAAGGATTAGGAAACCCTAAGTCAATGGAAAGATTGATACTTTTATACTTGTTGGGAATAAGGTTGGGTTGTTGATCAATGTAAGTGATCAATAGAACTTACATCTTGTATAGTTGTATGAGACCTTAACATATGCCTTAGCCGAAGGAAGGGAGTGTTAAGTAAAATTTTGCATAGTGTCACTCTTAGATCCCAAGGGGGAGAGCGAATATGTGGATGAAAATGTTATTGCATCTATTCTTGCATTGTTTGGAAAAATACAATTGGTTTTGTTGGTTGATTAGACAACATCCTAAATGCTTTTACATTCAACTGATTATTGGATTGTCGTTTGGATGATTATTCCAAGTACTTATGATTGATGGTAAATTCATGGTAGGGGTCTGTAATGACAAATTGCCATGGGGATAAAGGAATGTTTTCTTGGAAGATGATATTAGGGATAACTGCCTTGACTGTGCTTAATTCTCAAATGATTTAATTAAGGAAAGGTTCTTTGCACGGGTGGATCACCTCCATGATAGCACTGTGGATCAACTTGAAAAAGGACACTGCTCGATTCATGGGCCGAAGGTCGAGTGGTGAAAAGGCCAACCACGGGAATAATGTTTCACTCCTAGGCAGCTTACGAGTCAGGTGGAGCTCCAGACACCCTTGCCAAGTCCGAAATGGAGTTGAAGACCTCCATGGCCCTAACGTCTATGGCGTCGAAAGATCCTATTCTAGATAAAGGATGGAAATTGTGGTGCCATGTGATATGGACCAGTTACTTCTACAAGGTGGAAGGGATATGTAATTTCTCCGGTATGGGCAAGAGACAAAGATTAACTTGAAGATAAGCTAAGAAACTTGTTTGTCAAAAGGACTGCTTGCTCTGTTTTTGTGTCGGTGCTATAAATTACGTGAATGAACCTTGTTCCCTAACAGGCTTAATTAAGGAAGCTGATTTTAAATATCACACATAAATGTGGTAGGAACTAATTAAATAACTAAAGAATGCATATTGAGGGAAGCAAGTGGGTGGAACCCCCGATAGGTCCACCTTACGACAGGGTGGTCCACCTTACGACAAGGTGGTCCCAGAGAACTTGGAGGCTTCTAACAAGGTTTTACCCTTAGGAATTGTTAGGTTAGAACCCTCATTAATGTCATTTTAGGGGACCGAAATGGGACTAAGCCCTACGAGTAGAGAGGTTAAGCGGCGCATGTTTTACCCTTAGGAATTGTTAGGTTAGAACCTCGATTCATGTCGTTTTAGGGGACTGGAATGGAACTATGTCCCACGGGTAGAGAGGTTGAGCGGTAGATCCCTCTCATTTTCCATTCTCTTTGAACGAAGTGTGGCATGGACCTGCTTCAATTTGGGTATTTATGTGTAAAGTAGGATGTCTAGGAGCCAATGCTAGAATGCTGCCAGGAGACCTTGACCATTAGGAACCCAAATTTCATGTCGATCCTAGTGGGTTCCACCACCAACATTTTTTTATGAGGCGGACTCAAGGAACCCTAGGCGAAAAACCTCATGTAACATTCCATGGGAGTGATGGGCAGTGTTGCTTAGATTCGTCTCTTGATGGACCTCTAAAAATGTGCTTGGATAGCTGATAGGCAGGCACGTTACACTTTCTCAACTTGCACACTAGGTATTCTCGGCTTTTTTCCTTAAAGCCCTTAGATTGCTGCATATAGATCTCATCATGCAAGTCCCCATGTAAAAAAGCTATCTTGACATCCATTTGATGGAGGTTCACATCGAGGAAGTCAATACCATGCTCCAGCTCAAAACCCTTAGCAACCAATTTGGCCTTATAGGTTGACTTGGGGCATCAAGGGATACTTTTCAACTTCTATACCCACTTGTAAGGAAAAACACATTTTTTACTGGAAAAGGAACCAAATCCCATGTATGATTTTTTTGTAGTGAGGCATACTCTGATTGCATGGCCCTCTCCTAAGAGTAACTATCACCTTTGTGCATGGTCTCATCTTAGGTAAGAAGCTCGCCAACATCTATAACCATAACATAATTCATAGAGGGCGTAAACCAATTAAGTTGGCGTCTATCTCTAGTAGACCATTGCAAAATAGACTATGGGATATGTACCTTCTGTGTAACATCATGGTATTCAGTTACTAGATTATCAGCTACTAATGCAAGTTGTCTAGTTGGCTGTATAGTAACAAGAGGCTCCTCTTGAATGATTATCCTATGTACCTCAATGACCTACTCAAGCTGCTTATGCATTTTCTCCTCATGGAAAACAACATCATGGCTGCAAATGACCATTCGAGCCTATGGATTCCATAGGTGATAGCCCATCTCACTTGCATCCCTATAACCAAGAATGATACATTTCATGGAATTATGATCTAGCTTATTGCGCTTGTCCCTGGAAGCATGGCAGAAAGCCTCACAACCAAAGACATGCAAATGAGCATATGATGGAGGGTTTCTAGACCATACCTCCTCTATAATGTGACAATCAAGAGTAGTGTATGGGGATTGATTGATCAAATGTATGGTGGTACTAACTACCTCGACCCAAAAGTATTGAAGTAAGCTTGTTGGCTAAGCATACTACAAACTCCAGAATTGTCCTATTCATGCGCTCAACCGTACCATTCTGGGATAGGGCATATGAGGAAATCAACTGACACTTAATACCCCTCTCGTCATAAAAATTCTCAAAATCTTTAGAGACATATTTCCCCCATTGTCAGAGAGTAGGCATTTTAGCCTATACGTAGACTAGATCTCAACAAAAGCAAGCCAACATTGAAAGGTAGCCAAGAATTCCAATTTCTACTTCAATATGAGGTATACCCAAACCTTATGTGAATAATCATCAATGAAAGTAACAAAATACTTTGCACCACCTAATGACTTGCAGGGTATAGATCCACAAATATCAGAATGAGAGGCTCACCTATGCGCATAATGCCAAACTTCTTATGCGAACTATAGGTCTGTTTACCATAAAGGCAATGATCACAAGAATCAAAACACTTATAGTCAAGGGATGGAAGATATTGCAAATGAGTAAGCATTTTCATTCCCTTTAATGACATGTGCCCGAGGCGATGATGCAATAACGATACATGTGGTACTATAGCCATTGCCAAATTATAGTCCATAGACCTAGATATAAGTAATAGGTAAAGAGTGCTATGACTTCATGAACATGCTCTCTTGAGATGTATTGGGTGCAATTACCCTATAGTGGGCTGATTTGATCACTTGCTTTGGACCTAGCACCTTCAATATGTTGTCACTAATATTTATATGCTTCTAGATTATGTACTAAGCTTTTCTTAGTGGATTAGAAATTTGGCAGCTCTCCTCTCTTTAGTCTGAGATATTCTACCTTCTGTGTAACTATGGTGCCCTAGCTGGGTTGATGGCCTTCCCATATGGCATGAGTGCCCTTCTTAAATAGGCGGCCACTGGCACACAATGTGTCGTCATTGCTTTACATACATATGATCCTATCATCTTATAAGCCAATGGTCCTGCCGTTTATATGCATATGGTGCTGCCCTTGCGTTTATCTTAAAGTGGCCCTTTCCTTAGTGAAAACGGCACTACCATGAGAAGTGCACGGCCCTTCCGTGGATGGCCCAGCTGGTGTAACCCTGTCGTGGTGGCCCTTCAAGTGCTCTACCTACTTCCCTGTCGGTTGCACAAGGATGGCGCAGCCATGGCCTATGGCCCTCCTTTGTACAACACTATGTATGGTGGTGCTGATGTGGTACGGCTATGCCATGGTTGTCCAAAGATGGCGTAGTCATGGTGTATGCCAGAGAATGTTGTGACGGTGCTGCTGGTGTATGGTGTGAGAATGCTGCCAGAGACGGCGATGCCGGTGTATGGTGTAATGGCACTGTCAGTGTATGGCCGAGATGGTGCTGCCAGTTTCTCTTCCCACGGCTCTGTCGTTTGCTGAAGGATGGCGCTGTTGTGGCTACCCAAAAATAGCGCTGCCATGATGTTGGGTATCCCTTCCTATGCATGCTTTTCTATAGCCCGTCGGCTGGTGGCTGCTTACAGTGCTGCCTATGGCCCTATGACACTATCATTCAATTATGGGCAGGGCTCACCATTTTGATGTCTATTGTGCTGCCGTGATTGTATGGGTGTTCCTCCCTTGCTTCCTTATGCCTCTGGCCTACGACGTTGCCGTGGTTCTCTAGATGGCCCCGTCGTTTTGGTGCATACGGCTCTGCCGGTTGACCTATGGCCTTATGGGCGGCCCCTGTGTTTCAAAGTAAGTGGTCTTGCCATTTCAATATACGGGGTGGCGTCGCTGGTGTTAAGGAAGGTGGCCCAACCAGTGTTTATGTCATACGGCTTAAGGCGGCCTGTTCGTTTTTTTCCAGAGGGTATGACTGTCTGAGTTCAAGCAGCCTTGTCCATGTTCTGTATGGTGGATGTGGACGATTTGGGCGCCTATGGCTCTTATGGGTAGAACACGTGCATCAATAGTGTATATACGAACACAAAATTTTATGTGGTTGCATTTACTTCTCATCCGATATAGCATATGACCATGTTGGTTTCCGAATTACTGTGAAGGTATACATGTGTCATCAATTCTCAGGTGAGCCGACTATGTGTGTGGGAATCCACAAATGACTCTCAATATAAGCACAACACCATGTGTGCCCCTTATGTGCTCAAATGTGATCCCAATTTTGGGTGGATGGCATGCATGACATGAATTTCTACTAACTACTCTTATGAAAACAAAAAAACAAAGCTAAAAAATGCAAAAATGAAGTCTAATAAAAAAAACACAATCTAACATGCAAACATGATGGATTCAGCATGCAATGCACTCCGAAACACTCATGCCATGCAAACCTACTACTCCATGGACACACGGTAGGTTTTCCAAGCCTATTGAAAATCCAACACAGCTAAAAATCTATAGATACGCTATGTTGGAACCTAGCGGAATCATGGACATGTAAAGAAGTGCATGTGACTGTTGGGATCATGCTAGTCTAGGTACTCATTCTTGATAGTAGCGCCAATGTTTGTGGATTGTCGACGGACGTGTTGAGATATCAAGCTCCACTCGTGATATGCCAGGGTAACCATTGTGCATTTATGTCACCGACTTGTCAATTGCAAATGCGGTTGGTACACCGCCCATGAATAATAGCTAGATGACAGCTATTCTTATCTACTCTAGTTCGTGGCTCAGTTAGTATGCCACCTTAGTTAGTTGTTTTTGGTTTGAGACCCATATGTAGGGTTCTTCTATTTCTTTGTATGAGACTTTTTTTTTGGCTTACACAACTAAGAAGAGAAAAACTGTTTTCAGCCTTCACCTTTGTGTGTATTTCCCCATTGTGCAAGCAAGAAAGCTACAAGTGAGACTCCTTCCTTCTCTCCCACAATCTTGACATGGTATCAGAGCCTTGTTCGTGGTAAGGAGCTCAAGAAAGCAAGCCAAGCTCGCGGTGTTCTGGTAAGAGGAGCAATGTTGCTTTCATTTTCTGTTTTGGGAGCAGATCTCTGCAGGTAGCATAGCCGAAAATTGCAAGAGTGCATTGTCTCAGGTTGAGACGCCCTTCGCGGTGAAGCAAGAGGGCAGTATATGCTGCGGGTGAGGGCTTTAGCCCTCGGCGACCCTGTTTTTTTTTATTTGAGGCCATTTCGGGGCCTGTTTTGGAGGCGGAAGTTTTCTGCACGCACTCAGGAAAAGGCCCTGTTTTATACTGTGCGACCACTGTTCTACAGGTCAGTGAAAAGTTACCACAGAAATTGCATCGTATGCTTGTGTGCAGAGACATTGGGAGTTACAGAATCATCCTTGTTGCCTGTTGATGCAAAATCGTCACTAGGAAGTGACTGTATGGTCAAATACCACTTTCGTCAGTTTTGCAAATTAGCCCTTGTGAGGCTGAAGCTGTGTTCTTTGCAGTGACATAATTTTTTGCAGTGTTCTGTAATGGCGTCTGATTGTCTCTCACAGATTGTCACTGAAAAGCTTGACAAGAACAACTTCCAAGCATGGAAGTTTAGAATGACGAATTTCCTTATGGGAAAAGGATATTGGGAATTTGTTGCAGGAAATGAAAAAGAACCAGTTCTTCCTGATGTTCCCAATCAACAGCAAATACAGGCATTTAAAGCATGGCATGAGAGAGCCAGGAAAGTTATGTACTGGCTGTCTATCAGCATTTCAGACTCTATGATTGTGCATATTCAAGATGTAAATACGCCAAAGGAGGCATGGGATACTTTGTAAAAAATGTATAGCACAAATACGCAAGCCAGGAAAATGCAGCTCAAGCAAGAGTTGCACAATGTGCAAAGAGAAGGTATGAGCATCAATGACTACCACATGAAGGTGAAGAAGATTGCAGATGCACTTGCTTCCATTGGGTTGCCAGTGGAAGATGATGATTTAGTTTCTGTGACCTTGAATGGTCTAGGAAAAGATTATGCACAGTTTCGGATATCCATTTCAGTTCGTGAAAGATTTTCTGATTTTGAGGAGTTGATTGCTCTTCTAATTTCTGAGGAGCAGAGAAATGGTGGTGCATCTTCTTCAGGAGGAACTTCAAAGGAAGCTGTCTTCTACTCAAATGTTGGAAGAGGTAGAGGCAGAGGTAGAGGAGGCCGATTTGGAGGCCGTGGTAGAAATCAGAATATGTAGCAAACTCAAGAAAACCAGTCCTATGGAGGAGGACGTGGTAACTCTAGAGGCAGGGGGAGCCAAAGAGGTCGTGGTGGATGGCAAAGAGACCAAAATGCAAACAGTAATGTTGAATGCTACTACTGTGGTAAAATGGGTCATATGGCTAAAGACTGCTATAAAAAGCAGAATGGCATCATGAATGGAAAACTGCAACAAGGGAATTATGCATCTTCTAGTAGACAGGGTGATGACAGAAATGAGCATTTGTTTATGGTGCAGCACATGAATAATTCTGTGACAAGTGCAGAAGAAAGCAACGATGTATGGTATGTTGACTCAGGTGCATCAAACCACATGACATGTCATGCAGAATGGATGGAGGATGCAAGGAAAATGGAAAAACCAAGATTTGTGGAGACTGGTGATGATACTGCACATCCTATTGTGAAGATTGGAAAAATTCCTTTGTCTATGCAGGATGGGAAAAAGAAATACCTGTCCGATGTATTTCATGTCCCGAATATCACCAAGAATCTAGTTTCCTTTGGTCAAATGGTTGAGCAGGGCTTGCAGGTCAGATTTAATCCTCATGGATGCTTTGTTGAGGATATGAAAAATAAAGGTCATTTGATAGCAAAAGGAAAGAATAAGGGCAGAATGTTTACGTTGAATGCAGACATGTCTGAATTGAGTGCAGCAATGTTTGCACATGGGACTGGTGTAGTTGCAGATATTGATATCTGGCATAAACGCATTGGTCATGTTAATGTACAACGACTTAAATCAATGCAGGCCCAAAATATTATTGCACGATTGTCTAAATTCAAGGTTGCAGAAATGCATAAGGTATGTGAAGCCTACCAATTTGGAAAACAGGCAAGGAAACCATTTCCTAGACATGTTCAAGAGAGTGAGAAGCCATTGGAATTAATCCACTCTGATGTGTGGACTACTAAAGCTGCATCTCTTAGAGGCTGTCATTATTTTGTCACTTTTATTGATGACTATAGCAGAAAAGTTTGGGTGTATTTTATGAAAAAGAAAAGTGAAGTTTTTGGGCATTTCAAAACTCTTAAAGCTATGGTTGAAAAAGAAACAGGCCTGCAAATAAAATGCCTAAGGTCAGATGGAGAGGGAGAGTACCTCTCAAATGAGTTTGCAAGGTTCTTGCAGGAGCATGGCATAAAGCAGCAATATTCATGTAGTCATACCCCACAACAAAATGGAATTGCAGAAAGGAAAAATAGGCATATTGGAGAGATATCTCGTGCCATGCTCAATGAAAAAGACCTACCAGATTTTTATTGGGCTGAGGCAGTTGCTACAACAGTCTACATAATGAACAGGACTCCCACTGCAACAATACATGGGGTGACTCCAGAGGAGAGGTATACTGGTAGGAAACCAAATATTTCTCATTTGAAAATTTTTGGTTGCATTGCCTATGTTCATGTGCCAGATGAGTTGAGATCCAAGTTGGATCCAAAAGCTGAGAAGTGCATTTTTATTGGTTACTCTTTGCAGCAGAAAGGGTATAGATGCTATAACCGTTCTACTCGTAAGTTTACAGTGAGCAGAGATGTTCTTTTTTATGAGATGAGTAGCTGGTATAAACCAGTAAATGTGATTGATAATATAGATGCACAAAATGGTAATGCTGCACAGAATTCACAGCAGCAGTCACAAGATATCAGTGGACCTGGAGCGTCCTCTAGCAGTGGTTCATATTCTTCGCAGGCAAATTGAGATTATGAGAATCTTCTCAAAGCAATGCAGATAGTGGTATGCAGGTATCACAAAAAGGAAAAGAGAAGGTAGATCAGTCCATGTTTGATGTGAATGCAGGTCACTCGTATGTGGATGGTGAAATCCAGTGGCTCAGAACAGAGCATTGATGATGAGTTGGGTATTCATTCTATTGTGACACCTGGAGTAAGGAAGACCAAGGATGTTTTGAGAGAACCTGGGAGTGAATCTACTTTGCGCAGGTCTACCAGAGCTAGGTATCTTGTGGATAGGTTAAAATATGATGGATTTACAGCCATTCACTATGCATATATGGTCAAAGTGATATAGGAACAAGAACCCACTTCTTTTGAGCAAGCCATGGGAAAAGAAAAATGGGAGAAAGCCATGGATGAAGAAATGGATGCCTTGGAAGCAAATGCTACATGGGAGTTGGTATCTTTGCCTAAAGGTAAAAATGCAATTGGCTGTAAGTGGGTTTATAAGGTGAAGCACAATGCAGATGGTTCTCTGAACAGATACAAGGCAAGATTAGTAGTCAAGGGGTATGCACAAACATATGGCATTGACTATGAAGAAACATTCAGTCCGGTTGCAAGGATGGCAACCATAAGAGCAGTCATTGCTATGACTGCATCAAAGGAATGGTCTTTACATCAGATGGATGTAAAGAATGCCTTCTTGCATGGTGATTTGCAAGAAGAGGTCTATATGGAGCAGCCACCAGGTTATGTGCATGCTGTTCATCCTGAGTTTGTTTGCAGGTTGAAGAAAGCCTTGTATGGCTTGAAGCAAGCACCTAGAGTATGGTTTGATAAGATAGGATAGTATCTTGTCACTATTGGCTTTCAGATTTTCAAGGCAGATTTCTCACTTTATGTGAGAAAAACAGAGAAATGTATTATACTACTTGTCATTTATGTTGATGATTTGATTATGACAGGTGACAGTGATAAAGATATCCTTCATGTGAAAATGCTATTGAAGCAGAAGTTTGAGATGAAGGATTTGGGAGAGCTGCATTATCTCTTGGGCATTGAGGTGATTAGATCACCAAGTGGGATACAGCTCTTGCAGAGGCAGTATGGATTGGACCTGCTGTCCAAATATGGGATGACAGGCTGTAAGCCTATTTCAGTTCCTTTGGAAAAGAATGTGAAGCTGAGTGCAGATGCATGTGAGCTTCTGGAAAACCCTACTACGTACAGACGCATAGTAGGAAGTTTGATTTATATACTATTACCAGGCCAGATTTGAGCTATGTTGTTGGATTGGTAAGTCAGTTTATGTAGGCTCCAAGGAAATCGCATTTGGATGCGGCTAGATGCATACTCAGATATGTGAAGTGCACATTGTAGTATGGACTATTTTATGAGACTGGGGTTCAGATACAGTTGCATGGATACACTGATGCTGATTGGGCTGGTAGTTTTTCTGATAGACGATCTACCAATGGGTATGTGTTCTCTTTTGGGAGTGCTGCAGTCACTTGGAGCAGCAAGAAACAACCTACAGTTGCCTTGTCGAGCACAGAGGCTGAGTACAGGGGTGCAGCAATGACTGCATGTGAGGTAGCTTGGTTGCATAAGCTACTTTATGATATGCATCAGCCTACAGATGGGCCAGTTGTCATTTATTGTGACAACATGAGTAGTATACACTTGGCAAATAACCCAGTCTACCATGCTAGAACAAATCACAGTGAGGTGCATTATCACTATGTGCGAGAGAGGGTTTTACTAGGTCTTATTGATCTAGTTTATGTCAGCACAGAGGATCAGGTAGCTGACATATTCACGAAAGCATTGGGCGCAGAGAAGCTGCGCAAGTTCAGAGACCTGCTTGGTGTACAGGAATTGGGATTGAGCTCGAGGGGGAGTGTTGAGATATCGAGCTCCACTCGTGATATGCCAGGGTGACCGTTGTGCATTTATGTCACCGACTTGTCAGTTGCAGATGCGGTTGGTACACCGCCCATGAATAATAGCTAGATGACAGCTATCCTTATCTACTCTAGTTCGTGGCTCAGTTAGTATGCCACCTTAGTTAGTTATCTTTGGTTTGAGACCCATATATAGGGTTCTTCTATTTCTTTGTATGAGACTTTTTTTTTTGGCTTACACAACTAAGAAGAGGAAAACTGTTTTCAGCCTCCACCTTTGTGTGTATTCCCCCATTGTGCAAGCAAGAAAGCTACAAGTGAGACTCCTTCCTTCTCTCCCACAATCTTGACAATGTATGTAGCTAGTGCGAACTCCTAAGCAATATAATGTCTATGAAGACATAGTAACCCGACTAGTGCATGGAGGCGATGGCGTAGGTGTCAAAAGGCCACCCGAGGTAACAAGTAACCATGAAATCTAGCGTGTATGTAAGGCCATCTATAGCTACGGTATGAAAATGTCTATTTACGACCAATCGATCAATCTGAAAAGCTATCTAATACTACACTAGCTAAGTGCAAGCCTACAGGTCACACAAGAACTAGCTAATCATCCAATGTCTCCATATGCATAGCAATTGGCTTACAATTCTCAATGTTGAAATGGCATAAGAATGTCTCAATGTCTTGCATCTTACATAAAGTGATGCTCTCATCACATTGCTTAAATTGAACACCCAACTAATGATGCAAGAGATCCAAAACAATAATCTCAAATGATAAACATAACTTGGTATTCAATTTAGTAAATATGCTCCTCGAATGGCCTATTGAGTAGTGAATTGTGTACATACAAGACAAGCACCAAAACTACACCACCTGCCCTCTTCACATACAAGGTGGTGCTCTATTGGACTGTTTTAAAAACCATGCTCGATTAGCATAGCACAATGTGTCTCATCGTATCCAAGTGTGGTTTCTTGGAAATGCGAATATAATGACTCTCCAAGCCAACCATATAACTAAAATCTAGTCTTGAAATTTCAAGTAGATCAAGCTACCCCCACAATCTTTCCATACATGCACCGGCTCCACCGTTGAACGTGGGATTTCCATTGGTGCGTGTCACCCTCCATTTTGGGGCCATACTTTCAGCTTATAAATCTCTCTCTCTCTCTTTCACTCGTCAGAGAGATGGCGTGCCGGGGTTTTCCTTGCCTTAGGCTATCACATCTTCATAGCTTAGTGTGGCATCCTTGAAGCACAACTACCTTATTTTTCCATACTCTTGTTAAGGTGTGTCATGTCCTTTGTTCCTACACATAGACATAAGAAAACCAACTATTCATACTAATAGTCTAGCAAGCCTCTACATATAAAATGGTATTCCTTTGCCTTCACATCAGCCAAATAAACTCAGCTCTGATTTTCCCAACAATGGATAACGCATCGATTGACTGACCCAAAAGTTGGTTCCATAAAGGGAAACAAATTAAAGCCTTAATCAAGGGGTCAAGGATAGGCTTATTTACATGACAATTAAGGAAAGATGTCGTAAGTCCTCAATAGTTCTTTTGCATCTACATCACAGTCCAAATCCCAGAATTGTTTAGCGAATTCATACCATGTCCATATTGCCTCATGTAAAATGAGCCATATGAGTAGAGGCGGTTTGGGGCTATATCCAAACTCCAAATGTTTTTAAATTTGAACTCCCATTGTTTTTTGCCTAGTTGGATTCTCCATCTCTGGTTCAAGGCGACACGCAGAGGGGGAGCTATGGGAATGTACATGGGATGGATGAGTTTGAACCCTCCCTTCCAACATAAGTATTGAGGTGAGATGAGGCCAAAGAGATTGAGAGTCCATCTGAGCTTGGGTGGGAATAGATTGCACCTATACCTTACTTTGACTATCTCTAGGGTCTTAAGTTGAATTGCAAAGCAATATCTTCATCAAAATATACATTGTTCAATATTTCTATCAATCGAAATATATTTCCAATTCATATTTACTTTGATCACAATCAAACTTCGATAAAAATACTGACAAATTGCATGAGAGTGTGTGCATAAACTACTTGTACAAGCCTGCAGGCCACAGCTACCGAGGTAGTACATTATTTTGTAAATAAATTCCAATAAAATAATACCCATTGCATGGTATGTAAAAATAAACATTCCAAGAGATACAAATTGTGTTGGGAAAATGAATATGTTGAGAATAATAATTTGTATGTTTAACTTACATATACATATATATGTGTTTATGTGCATAGTTACATACAATTAGTCCATACATACATACGTACATACATACATACATACATGTATATGTATGTATGTATGCATGCATGCATACATACATACATACATACATACTTATGGCTAGAAGAAAGCTAAATTTAACCTTTTTACAAACAAAATTAACACATAAAAAAAGTTCTAAATAATGAACAATAATATCAATTTAGGAATCATTTTAAACATTTGTGACATCTATGGCATGTGGATGTGCTGTTGACGCCTGCATAAGCTTCATGGCTAACATGTCTCTTACTATCTTGTTTAGGTGCATGTAAGAGGCTCATCCTTCTTATGTTTTGATGGAATCCTAAAGCTACAAACTACAATCTGTCAATTGTCGAGAAGGATTCTCTTCATCCCATCTCCTTTGTTGTAATTGTACTTAGTATTAGTTTCAAAAATCCAATTTCTATGGTGCTAATTTCCTACACACACTCACAATCTCTCTCTCTCTCTCTCTCACACAATCTCTTTGGGCCGCCTCTTGGTCGCGATTAACATCAACTACACCGCAACTACAACAAGGACAATCATGTGGACCTCGCTATCACGTCATCAAGTTCCTTTTCACCTTCAGAATCAGAAGGATGCCATCGACACTCATGTAAAAGCTGTAATTTCGAGTTGAAGTTTTCCGCAACCCCGAGTCGTCACCCTGCATTAAATGTGGACCCCATCACCCGCATCATCACTATCAGTCCTCATTTCCACATCCACCAGAAGATGGTGAGCTTTAAATTCAGCTCTGGGCTGAATTGCTGGGCTTCACATGGATTGCACAAGTGGGGCCCACCCCTGTTACCTCGCCATACAAGCTTTTCTGCCCATCGCCATCGCCGCACCCGAGTATGTCACCGCCCAGTTTTTTCCCCTTTGGTCATTTTGATTTCATCCTTGTTTTCACTTCACCATCTTGTATATGCTTCACCCACTTATGATGTCCCACATGGCCCATGTATTTCACCATGTATATACACCCCACCCCATGATTTACCCTTTACTATTTTCCCACCAAACCATAGTTAGCTTGATCTCACCATGGTTAGTTTGACCAAACCATAGTCTCAAATTCTCTATAAAAGGAGGAATCCTCCTCACCCAAAACAAGTTTTGCACTACAGCTAATAGTGGGTGACAATATTGCACTTACTATTAAGAACATTGTCTACACACAACACCTCCATGTTACTCTAGTACTCCTCTTGCAAACATCATAGCACATGTTGTAACACCGTCCCCCCATCAAAGAGAGAAGCATATGGTAGCTTCTTGTAAAGATTTGGGACACTACCACCAATGGTTTGGGTACAACCCACTTGCGCATAGATGGAGGTGACGTTTTCTTGTTATTTGCAGTATTCTTTTTTTTTGTATCTCTGATGACTTGCATGGGTGTCATTACATGTTAGGTACTTATTCCCTCTTGTTAAGTTTTCAAAGGTTTGGAGGATTCTAAGTCTCCTTCTTATGTGTTTGAATCCATCCTATAAGGTTGGTGGATCTAGGGAGTAGAGAGGTGTCCTCCCAATGGTACTTGTACAGAGTGGTTTTGAATGTGGTATTCGGAGATGATGTTGCCTCTTGTAACTTGTGTATATCCCTCATCCTTTGGTGAAATGATAAGAGTGGATGGGTGCATGTCCTATGCTTGATTTGCTAGTGTGTATGCTTGTATCCCCCCCCCCCCCCCTTTCATATTGCGAGTTCATAAGACTGTCCTAGTCCACTACTCCGACTAGGTGGTGCCTCTCTCTATTACTTGGTGTGGGTGTGTTAGCACCTAGGATGTCAGAGCACCCTTGGGACCTGCCGTGGCAAGGCCACCCCCTGGGGAAGACTTTATCATTTCTTGGTGTGGGTGTGTTAGCACCTGGGATGTCCGAGCACCCTTGGGACCTGTCGTGGCAAGGCCACCCCCTGGGGAAGACTATCATTTCTTTGTTGCCCCCACTGAGGAAGACTTTATTCTAAGCCTTTAGTGCATATTCTATTGTGTGAAGGAGAATCAATGGACGATGGTAATCCACTAGATTAGTTGATTCCTCTACGTGTTTGTCCTTTCTCAAACTACATAACCATTCACATAATCATTAGCACAAAATTCCATTTTCAACAACACTTGCTTAGACTCTTTGGTATAGCACGCATTGATGAAATTAATGCATCTATGGAGCCTTTCATCTTTCCTTACACAAACTACGAGGTTTCATTAAATATTTGCATCTTTGTTTTGATGTGAAAAGAAAACATCACCAATATCTACGTTGCTTAGCTAGGAGTAGGTTCATATGCCATATTCCATGGGCAAACAAGGGAGAGTGCTAAGGAGTTCTTAAGGACTTTTGAAATGGCAGCATTCATAGTGCAATGAGAGGATGCACCATCAAAACTACGTGCATTCATCCTCTTGATGCGAGACGAAGCTAAGGAGTGGTACGATGCTCTTCCACCTCTATCACTCAAGGTGGTTGGGATGCTCTTACCAATGCCTTCCAAACAATGTTTGTAGTAGGTGAGTCTACTAAGCAATAATGGGACTTGCTCACCTACCTTGAGCAGGCATCCCTATTTAACTGCACAACTTATGAGGTGAAGTTTATCTCTACATGGAACAAGTGGGGAGCCGCCATTGGTGGAGTCAACCCAAATTTCATTAAGAAGGAGAGCTTTTTGAATGCTCCATCCTCTATTGAGAGCCAAGGTCAAGTCTAAGAGTCTTAACTCTTTTGCTGAGGTCCTTGATTTTGCTAGGATCAAGAGTAAGAAGCTAGTATATCAACACCAACAACAACCCACACATGTGATGGAACTACGAAAGGAGGAGAAGGAGGAAGCCCCATCATTGCATCCCACCGTAGTGACAACCTTGGCTAGTGAGCAAGATCCTTTGGTTGACTTTCTCTAGAAGATCACCCAACAACTAGAAGGTTTGAACCTCCATCTTCTTAAGGCACCTAGAACCCAGACATAGTAGATTTCACACAAGGAAAGGAGACAACGACAAAACCTACATTGTTACAATTGCGAAGAGGAGAGCCATGGTATGTATTATTGCCCCTACCTATGCCAATACAACTATGGTGGAAGGTATGGACAAAATCAAGTATCCCCAACAAGGAGGCAAGAGCAAAATATGGTTCGACAAGAGGACCAAGTATCCACACCTACATATCAGTCCACATACAACCCAAAAACTCTACAAACTTTGGAAAAGGAGGAATGAGGAAGTTAGTAGAGGATATGGCTACCAACCATGCCATCTCTATGGTTGAAGAGCTATTATGGGTTGAAGGTTGAAAAGGTTGAGCCAATTATGAGAAAAAGGGTCAAATATTTTTGAAGATGATGATGGTGAGGCTAGTGAGATATGGTTGTATGCAATGGCATTGGTAGTGGAGGGAAAGATCACTAAGGAAGTGCTACATGAAGCAAATGATTTTATTTGCCTTGAAATGGGATGGGATGATCCTGTGGACTCCTTGTCAATGCATGCATACATTGCCAAATGTCAAAACAATGAGGCTATCATGGTGGAAAAGAAGCATAGATGTGAGAGTGGAGATCAAGGGCCATAAAAAAGGGTTCACTAAAGGTGGAAGAAAAAATGAGTTCTACTAAACACTGAGCAAAACCATCCAAGCAAGATTTTACAAAGTCTATAAATTGTGAAAATTTAAGAAAATAATTATAATGTTCAGCAAAAGAATACCCGGAAGGAAGACATTGGCACACTTGCATCATTGCATTTTTTTCACAAGGCCTCGGCTTTCAGTAGGGTTGCACCATCCTTGAGAACTTGTGATTACATAATTATTGTTAATTGATAACAATAGTCTCAACTAATCTTGATTAGTAAAGGCAAAATATTGACCTCATTGAAAGGCACATTTTTTCCTAGGCTCTGGTATTCTACCATCATACATGTATTGTCCGCTTTTGAAGCTCTATTTTGGGCTTTGGTATTGTACCATCATAGGGCCAAAAACACTTCCAAAAATGCACTTTTGTTAATCACGGGATTAAGAAATAGGCCAAAGAGAGTTTGCCACGTGTGCAAGAATATGGTATTCTTATCTCCTCTTTTTTAGAGATAGTGGAGTCCATTTCATGATTCTCTCTTCTTTTTTAGCCAAAAGCCCTAAAGTCTGACAAGTTTTGGAGTCCCGAAGACGTTATTTACTCACAAATCTGACAAAATACGCGACAGAGATGTGATGAAATTAATAATGAGTTTTTTGAAAGTCAAGAGATCTTTCAATATTCTTTTTGGCGCCCAATACATACTCATTTGTGTTCTTGGTGCTACTTTTTAGTTCATTCACCCCTCTTTGAGCTTCTTTCTCTACGCGTTCATTCTTTTCATGGCTTCCTCTAGGTGCCCTTCTAGTTTAATACACTCTTGCACAGTCTATAGCAGGGAGCAGATGGAAATTGGGAGCCCAAAACCTTTACTGTAAACGATTGGGTTACCATGCTGCCATCTTGCAAGGGCTCTCATAAGGTGAAAAGAAGAAAATGAGATGATATAAAACATCACTGGAAGGGGCGTATCATTACCTTCAAAATTATGCCCAAAGGGTGGTTTGTCAAGGTGCAACATGTTTACATGGCCAAGGATATGCACTTGCCTCCAAACGAACGTGTTCCCCAACAAACACATTGTAAGTTATTAGTTGAATAACGTATGTAATTCTTTTCCATTTAGGCAAACAAGTATTGAATGGCAACCTATGGAAAGCCTAAGTGGGACAACACTATATGGATGCTTTGGAAATCTAGAGCGTGCAACCATAAGGGTGATATCTTGAGGTGCAGTGCATGCCCTCAATCCTTGGCTTTGGCTTACAGTATCCCTTGCCAAACTCTTGCTTTGGGCTTTGATTACAGGAGATACAAACTAAGATTGGGTATTTGGGTTCCCTTGGATTTCGATACAGATTGCACACCATATAAACTTGCGGTGCATGTTTTGCTGCATGAAGAAGTAAAGAAGGTGAATGTTACTTCCAATTGGAGTCTGAAAGATGTGAGGGATACCTTGGAATTGCTAGACAATACATCCCCTAGATATAAGTTCAAAGTGAATGGCGTAACAATTGGTAAAAGAGTCGAGCGCTCTTTCTCTTGTATGAGTTGTTTGTCTCCCACAATTGTGAGTTTTGAGCCTTGAGAATGAAAAATTTGCAGGAATTTATCTTAATTGACTGTCCTTAAGATATTTCTTAGTGAGAACTCATAAGCTATCATGAAGCAAGTTGCCTTTCGAATGTATAGAGATAAATGTACATCACATTCGATTTATAAGTGAAAAAGTTCATTACATCATGAGGTACAAAAATGACATATAAATGTACAAAGCCAAAATAATAAGGCTTGTGTATGCTTATGTTTGCTCTTTTGATTCTTTATCTGCTGCCTTCTCCTTTGTTGGCTTTGTGGCTTCTTTATTGATTTTTTCAAAGATGTTTTTTCTCACATGGACTTTCTTTGATTGTTGAAATAATTTCACCTTTACAGGTACTCTCTTTTCTTGGGGTTTAAGAGGGGATGGATCAAATTTCAGAGAAGAAAGCATCGGCATTCCTTTTCTTTTAGACTCGGCAACAGTGGTCTTTGTGGCTGACTTACCATTACCATTGCCATTGCCATTGCCATTGCCATTGCCCTTTCCCTTGCCCTTGCCCTTGCCCTTGCCCTTGCCCTTGCCCTTGCCCTTGCCCTTGCCCTTGCCCTTGCCCTTGCCCTTGCCCTTACCATTGCCTTTACCCTTTCCCTTTCCCTTGCCCTTTCCCTTGCTTGTGCCCTTGGCCATTGAAGTTTTGGGAGGAAGATGGGAGTCAGGATCATATGGTGTGATTGCCTTGTCCAAAATTAGCTCAATGCATCTCTCCCTTATCCACCAAACATACGAATCAGGATAGTCTCTACACTATAAGAATAAATGTTATAAGTTAGTGAAAAGACATCACATGATAAGGGTTACACAAAAATCAAATGAAATTAACTTACATTCACTCCTTCTATTTGTAACAACTTTGAATCCACTGTTTTGCAAATATTTGATATAACTCTCAATCCACAAGAATGCACATCACTTTGCAATGGAACTTCTTGTAGAAGAAACATATAAGGCTTTTGAGGATCAGCAAGATCCTCATATGTAGTATCCAAAAATGTAGAAACAAGTCTACCAGCACTAAAAAAGGAAGCTTTGTAAGTTCAAAATATTTTTTGTAAATATAATCAAAGCAAGTAATTTTCTTTCAACATAGATTCATGCTTGGCCATGAACACCGCTGAGAGAGTTCATAAAGATAATTTCTCTAGTAAGACAGTTAATATAGATAAGACTCCAATGCCCTCTGCAAATTCAAAATAGAGATGAGCAGAAGGGTGAAAGCAAATGAATATAAATTTTCATCTACAGAAAAGAAAAATACCTTTCTACATAAGGGAAAAAGATGTGGTAATTTGTCACACTATCAAAAGTACGAAAGAATGGTGCAATATTAGACCCAGATCTTGCAAATAGTTCCATTGAGAGAAGTGGATCAACAACATATATGGCTCTACGGATATCGAGAGTGAGAGAGGAGACGAATGCCCTGCAGTCAATAGCAAAAGCTATTTGAATCGATCAAAATCAATACAAATTACATATAAAATATACGTGAACCTATAAGCCTTACCTTATGCAACAAAAAACAACAGAGTCAGATAGTTGGACATCCCTTTTCTCCAACATGGGCTCGTCCTCGGGAGATATACTAAGGTAATCCTCCTCAGGTTTCGCAAAAACATTCACAAGTATTTGCCCATACACTTTACCCATCCTCTCGCTGTTGATGGGAGCAAGTGATGCGGCTTTCCTCTTGTAAACTTCGTCTTCAATTTCCAATACCTCCTGAATATTTTCACTCAAGATAGACTCCTACTGAGTGGCACCCCTTGTAGAGTAAAGGTGAGTTACATCCTCAACCTTTAGCTTTTTCCCTTTCCTGGACAATTTCAGGGGAATGTTAAGGATTTCAAAGGCTTTTTGATCGTTGGAAGGCAAGGGCCTCAACACCTTATCGAACCTATACATGATTCTGTTGATCATGCTGAAATCTTTATTCATAAGGGTAATTCTATGAGCATGTGCAATTGCAATGTAAGCATCGTTCATGAAATCAATAAGAAAATCTTCTACAGCCTCTTGTAGAGCAAGAATTGCTGAGAGTTGCCACTTCTTATTAAGACCAGAGACAGTTGCCACTCTAGACAATCTGTCAGAGATTTCTTTAACAACTCTTATGAAAGCAGCCTTTGGAATCACGTGCTCTGTAGCTCTCAAGGCTTTTCTAATCTCACTGAAACACCTATGCATGTAGAAGAACCGAGACTTCCTCTTTTTCTTTTGTGGCTTGGGAGGCTCATTGGCTCCAGCAGAAGTAGGCTCAGGTGCAATTGGAGGGGATAAATCCTTCACAGGGGAAGTCTCACCCTTTGCTTCTTCAACTTCAGGAGAAGAAACATTCTCTGCCCTGAAATGCTTTAACTCCATGGAAGATGCTAGGCCAACACCTGGTGTAGGGGGATCTCTGTGGCAAAATGCTATGGGGCCTCTGATGGCCCAGCCTCAGCAATATTTAAAGAGAGTTCCTCCTCAGATTCATCAAATTGTAACTTCCTTCTACCCCCACTGTCCTTCCTATCCACATAAACTTTTGTTGTAGTTTGCCTTGTCCTTGCCAAGCAGAGGAGGAAATAAAAGAGCCAGAAAGAAAAAAATGATATCTTGCAACCCATTGCTTTCTTACCTTCTAGAAAAGGTAGCAAGTCCCAAGTCTCATTTGCACAAAAGGGCATCCATTTCATTATCCCATGACCTTCTCTCATTTGATATCTCCAACAACATCCTCAAAACATGTGGACTCTACATCCTATACAATTTTTACTTTATATGCACAATGGAAAGCCACATAGCTATTATATGTCAACATGTGTGGATGATTTCTTATTCTCCCATATTTGCATATGTCTTGGTGCTCAATTACTATGGCACAATCACAAGTGCCAGAAAGATATAGTTGAATCAAAAGTTCAACAACATGGAGAGAAAGAGCAGATCCATACAGGATTATGTCACGGAGATCAAGACCATTGCAGATCAGCTAGCATTTGTTGGTTCACAGGTTGAAGATGAAGACATGGTTGCTGTGACTTTGAATGGCTTGGGGTTTGAGTATAAGTATTTTGGCACTTCTGTGTCAATCTTTTGGCAAACTTGGCATTGAACATTTTGTGAGCTGTAGGTTTACCTTGCCAATCCTTTCATGTCATAAACCTAAGCCTTGCCTTTGGAAATTTGAGCAATACCCAATCATCTTGCTTAAGGTCAAGATGTCGTCTATGCTTATCATCAGCTCGCTCTTGCTTTTGTTGTGATCTTTGGAGTGCTTCTTTGATCTTTTGAAAAGCATCTCTTACATCTCGCACATACTCATCTGTTGCAAAAAAGATTTCATGCATTTGCAAAATTGGGGGAACTTTTGGATAGCCCTCAACTATTTCAAAGGGAGTCTTACTTGTGAAAGTATGGATTGTGTTATTGTACGCATACTCCAACAAAGGAAGGTACTTCGCCTATTGATTTCTTTGATATACTTCATTTACATAACATTTTAGTAGATCAAGAATAGTGGAGTTAACAATTTCACTCTGCCCATCTATTTGAGGGTGATAGGCCGAAGAGAAATTGAGTTTAGTACCCACATTTTCAAAGGACCTCGCCAAAAGAGGCTAGTCATTCTTGGATCCCTATTAGATATGATACTTTTGGGAAACCCATGGTGCTTGAAGATTTGAGACATAAAGAGTTTAGCCATATAATGCGGCTTTATAGTCTTCCTGACAAGTATAAAATGTGCTTGCTTGATATGTATACACAATTAATCAAAGCTGTCCAATATTTAATTGAACAAATATGGATAAAACGGGGAAAACCAGTTTTGAGAAAAACAAGAATGAATATGCAATTGGCATATGGTTACATTTAAGAACCTTTAGGATTGCTTGAATGAGTAGTCACTTTGTGTGGCATAGAATACAAGCATACTTTTGCTATTGTAGATTTTGGAAATAAATTTGCTTATGATATAATCCTTGGTAGACCCTTCATGCAACAACTCAAATCACATTGATAAACACAAAGAATCTATCTTACAAAGATGTAGCAAAGATGCCAATAGAAGATTTTGAGTCAAGAACTCAAGCTACATTAGACATTCCTCCAGTGAAAGTTGCTAAAGTACCTCTTTGGATGTGGAGGGCATTTGACTATGTGGAGGGCATTTGACCAAGGGAGTCTACATTCAAAAGATTGTTTGTTTAATTGCTTGATAAAGGATGAAGTATACATGCCAGAAGCGTCTCTAGAAAACGAGTTTGAACATCTAGAATGGAGCCACATTTTGGCAACATTAGATGTCTACATTTTAGAAGAAACCCCAACAAAATTTTGCGACAAGAATGGCTATGACATCATGCCAATCATGATGATTAGTTGTCTCCTAGAACCAACCAATATGCCTATTGAAGAGATAGAAGAAATCAAGACTCATGATTGTTCTATCATTGATAGAATCCAAAGCAATGAACTCCTTATCCTATGGATGTGTGCCAAGGATGAAATCTCTATACAAGTTGTTGAAAGTACCAAAAGAAACGAGGAAATCATTTGTGAGACATGAGGGTTGAATAGGTGATGATGAGAAAAGCAAAAAGTCAGTAGATAAGGCTGAAGAACGAGTGGAATATATGAAAAAGTACTTACTTCACAAGAAATGTTATTGAGAGATTTTTCAATTTCCAAATCAAAAAGTCCCTCTCGCAAGCAATGCTATAAGCACAAAAATGCAAAAAGCACTCAAGTAGAGCAAAAAAGAAGAAGAAGCTCATGATTTTGAGGGAAAATCTCAATTCCTCATGTATGTCCAAGCAGGTGATTGCATAAAAGCAAAATTACTGGGGCATACATCACAAAAAAGTCAGATTCCTTCATCAAAAAACAAAGAAGACCAAGGTCCATCAAGGTCTTGAGAGAATTGCAAAATTTTGAGGAAGAAAAAGAAACTAAATTTTTTGTCAAAACTTGAATGCAAATTGAAGTATAAAGAGTTGAAGAAAACACTTCAACACACGAATGGAATACAAAGTTTGAGTCTAGTGAAGAAGAACAAAATATAGATGGCATCAGTGCACCTTCTCACTACAAGAAGTATAATGATACCTTAGGTAGATGAATCAAAGAAGAGATGGATAAATTAAAAGAGGTGGAGTTTATCTATGAAATTGAACACACAGAATGGGTATCTCCCATAGTGGTAGTTCCAAAGAAAAATGACAAACTACGAGTGTATGTCAATCTCAAAATGGTAAATGTTGCTGCCATTTGTGGCAACTATCCTCTTCCAATGATTACAGATCATGTGTTAGAACGAGTTGCACGAAAAGAAGCTTATAGCTTCTTAGATGGGTTTTCTTGATATAACCAAGTTGGCATCAAACCTAAAGCCCGACCAATATAAGACAACATTTGCTACATAATGGGGCATTTTTGCCTATAGAGTAATGCCATTTGGTCTCACCAATGCACCTACTATATTCCAAAGATTAATGAGTCATGCATTTAGGGAATATCTCAAGAAGTTTCTCGAGATCTATATGGATGACTTGTGTGTGCATTTAGGTGTGAGATTTGAACGCATTGCTCACACTCAGGCTTGTCTTTGAAAAGTGCCAATTGTATAGAATTTGCCTAAACCCTAAAAAATGCATTTTCATGGTACTTCAAGGAAAAATTCTTGGACATATTGTCTCAAAAAATGGCATTTCAATGGATATGGAAAAACTCATGGTTATTGTCAAATTGCAAAGACCAACAAATGTGAAAGAGGTACAATCTTTCATGGGACATTGTGGATACTACCGAAGATTGATCTACATGTATGCAATGATTGCCCAACCTCTTAACACATAGATTGTGTCATTTGAATGTAATGAAAATTATGATCAAGCTTTTCAAAAGCTAAAAGATGCTTTGATTTTTGCACCAATCCTCAACACACCAAATTGGAATAAAATATTTCATGTGCACATCGATGCAAGTAACTTTGCAATTGGATCCTCAACCTAGTGATGGCTACATGGATTTTCTAGTATGATATGCCAGTCATCAATTAAATATAATAGAGAAAATTTGTATGACAACTAAGCATGAAGGCCTAGGGATAATCTATGTAGTTAAGAAATTTAGGCATTACTTATTGGCCAACAAGTTTACGTTCTTTGTAGACCACCAACTGCTCTTGTACTTGGTAAATAAGCCATGTAACATTGGCATGATAGTAAGATAATTCATCCTCTTACTTAAATTAAATTTCAAATTGGCAGTCAAGAAGGGCAAGATCCACCACCAAAGAACTAATCATCTTTTGAGGATAACTAATGGTGAGCCCCCTATTGGCATAGACGATCAAAATGGTTCCCAAATGGTAAGAGAATATCATTCCTCTTCTAACTTTTGGAAGAGTAGATCCGAAAAAAAGATTAATTGATTCAACTCAATTGATCAAACAAGCTTCAACTTACCAATTGATCTCACGTAGGTTATATGAAAGAGGAAGATAAGGAATCTTGCGACTATGCATAGAGCCACATGAGCAAAGATCGCACTCACTGAAGCCTACATTGGCTTATGTGGCTAGCACTTTGCAAAATCTCAAACCAAGAAATGCCTCAAGAGAATGGGTGTTTGTTGGCCGACCATATATGGGGATACACATCAATTCATCTCCAATTGTGATCATTGCTAGGTTAGAAGAAGCACATAAAGGTATCACAAGAGGCAATTTCTTAGTAAATACTATTACTAAATGCGTACTTACTACTAGAATATGGTGGCCGACATTGAGTCTCAACAGTGAGGCTTATATAAAGTCATTCGATGAATGTCAAAGGACAAAGCCTCCAATCATGAGAGATAACATGCCGCTTTGACCAATGATGGGTGCACATGCATTTGCAAAATGGGGCATCGACTTTTTAGGTCCAATCAATATCTCCACGCATCACACACATGCTCAATACATTATAGTGGCAATAGATTCTCTCACAAAATGGATAGAAGAACAAGACACAACAAAGACTGACGCTAGAACCAATGCCAATTTCCTCTACAAAAATGAACTCATAAGATTTGAACTGCCAATCAAGATTGTGAGGGCGATAGGGGAACACACTTTCTAAATGAAGTGATTGAAAATTTATTGGATGAATTTATGGTCATCCATAGAAAGTTTGCCCTTGACCACCCACAAGATAATGGTCAAGCTGAAAGCACAAATAAGATTTTATATACCATGCTCACAAAGAGTGTTTGCTCATCAAAATCCAATTGGGATTATAAATTGCAATCTACATTATGGGTATATCGTGTTGCCTATAAAATTGGCATAGGAACTACTCCTTTTTTAAATATGGTTTATGGCTTAGATGCAATTCTTCCTTTGGAATTTTTTATTCCAACTCTACGGGTAGCACAAGAACTAGAATGGAATGGACACATTCTCTCTAAGAGATTAACATAGATGGAAAAGCTAGGATAAACAAGGAGTGAAAGCTATTATTGGGATTTATGCCCAAAAAAAAAGGCAAAAACGATTTCATGACGCTCACATTACCATTTAAAAATTCCAAGTGGATGATCTTGTTCTTGTCTACACACTGAAACAACACCTGGGAAAATTCCAAGTGGATGATCTCATTCTTGACTACAGTGGGAAAATTCCAAGTGGATGATCTCATTCTTGTCTACACACTGAAACAACACCTAGGAAAATTACACAAATATGACCTAGGTCCTTTTGTCATTAAGGCCATCTCCCCAAGCGGAGTGCTAAAGTTAGCGAATTTGGATGGCACTGAAATGCCCAACTGGATTAGTGGATGTTGCGTGAAGCAATACTTGAAGCCACTAACCCATGATATGCTTAAAAGAATGCATGCAACTAGAACGAGGGTCTATAACCGTCAACAAATGATTGATGAAGCACAATGAGAATCTATGGCGAAGAAATGGCACCCACGAGTAAGAATGGAGATCGAAGAAGGCCATAACCGATCCTACATCAAACCATACAGGGTTCTCGGTAAGGAACAGGTAAAACAAACATGTGAACACTTTGAACCTCGAATTATACCCGATGACCTAGACAGTGACGGAGGATTACAAGAAGACAACTACCAAGTTCCCTTAATGTCATTGCCTTTAACAACCAATCAACCAGACGAATAGGTTAATACTCTCGCAAAATCTCGGGTAATCCTAATAGGACAATCAAAATGACACATCCTTTCCCACTCAAGCCAATAGAAATGATTACTCGCCAATAGGACAACATTAATGATAACATCCAAATGCAAAAAATGTAGAAAGATTCTTTCACTGAGTACAACATCAAATTGGATGAGCCTGAGCACTCAATCTTCCTCAAGCTTCTTGACCAATGCCTCGACATCAGATGCCCACGAACAAATCATGCTCATGACCTCCATCTTGCACAACATATTGTTAACCATGCATATTTTTGTGAATCATGCTATAGGGCCACATTACAAGGTCGTACATAGACACATTGTTTCATCCCATACATATGCAAGTGAGGTGGGGGGGAAGGCATTCATGCAGACCCAAAGCAAAATTAGGGCTATTAAGGCTCAAACATATTATCATGCACATGTCTTTTGGGATTAAAAAGGGCACATGTTTTTCAAATTTACGGAGAACTTTCTCCTGTGCGTTATATTTTAATGCCCGTAGGTAATAAAGAGATAGGAACAGTGCTAAACCTATGCTCCATAGGTAGTGTATTTACCATATTTCATCTTTCATCTTGTATTTTTCATTCTAGAAAATTTCAATAAGGTCGTACGAATTCAACTAGACTGACAAATACCTCGAAATGTCACATCAAGCTATGATAGAGCAAAATCTTTGAGTCTTCAAGTCACAGACTGAGAAGTGGGTGAAAAAATGAAATGAAAACAAGTAAAACATGTACATATACAAGAAAATACTGCACAAACAAGAATAAGAAAACTGGTTGCCATTTTTATGTAGGGAAAATCGATAAATGGCTCTACATAATGCTACCAACGTATAAAACCATTATGTAGAAAAAATTGGTAAACAACTGTGCATAATACATGGACAAGGTGTTGCAAATGATTGTTTTCTCACATATAACATGTTTTCTACCACTAACACACAGGTCGTGAAAGAAACTAAGCACAATGATATAGACAGAGGCTAGTGCTTTTCTTTTTGAAGAATGTCTACTTCAATGCACCAAGGAAGTGGAAGACAAACAATAGCACTACTACCATATTAGATGGATCAAGCAAACATCAAAATTGCCAGCCCAAAGTACATCAATATTATGGAGGAGCTACATCAAAGTGAAGCTGAATTATATCGATCACATTTTGTGGATGGACAAGGTCAGTGTCAAGAGATTGTATTCATGCTTGCCAAAGTGCAAGCCTTAGGGACAAAGCTAGAATATCATAAAATCTTCCACACGGTAGACTTAGGCAGCTACTTTGAACTACCTCCATGAGGTGTAGATATACTAAGGGCATGCAAACTAATCTCTACCTGGGATGAGTTCAATGAAGTGATAATGATAGGATGGAATGGAGAACCAATCAAAATAGTCATCAATGTGGGAGTAATCTCAGGTGCACTATGTATTCCTATGGTAGGTGCCAAGGTTTTGGCCCGTGTACCAAAAGGAATGTCAAAAAAGATCTTCAAGGAAAAGCAAGTCATCCACATAAGTTTTGACCAACTATCGGATACAAAGTTAGAAAAGATAACCTAGTTATACATGTAACATTTCAACTTCACAAAAACCGATAGGTTCAACCGGATGAACATCAAGGTTACTTTCATGCGCCATATGAGCAAGGGAGACAAAAAGGTGAACTATGATTGGGCCACCTTTTTATTAGATGATCTCCAAAAGTTTATCCAGAGAAACCAAAACAAGGACCAACTTTCTTTATATGGAGGTGAAGTGTTGACAAGAATTGCCTATAGAGCCCTTAACATAAAGGAATTATCTATAGCCAAAAAGACTTAGAACAAATCAGCAAACCTATCTACTAGGAAGAACATCCAAGTGTGGTTCAGAACTTAAGGAAATCACAAAAGAGGCAACCAAACCATGAATAGCTCTATTACCTTCAGAATTTGAAGAAGACGATGACTCAAATGAAGAAGAAATGATAAAGAAGGTAGATGAGAAAGCAAGCTAGAGATAGGCTGAGGAGCTTCACAAAACCAAGGAGATGAAGAAGCATCCTATGTCTCCACCATCAGACACTCATATGACTAGCAGGAATTGAAAGGAAAAGGAAAACATAGAGGACAAGAAGAGCAAGTACAGGTGAGCACAAAAGTCCATCTAATTTTAGATTCCCTGCCAGACACTATCAAATAAATTCATACAAATAAGTGCAAAGAAAGGTTTTCAATGCCATTGGAAACAAAGGCAGGACCTCCACAACTAGTAGTTCCAATCTCCAAGGTAAGAAAATTAATTCCCACTACCATTACTAGAAGACTACCCAAAGTAGAAGAAGAACAATGTGGAGGGAAGCACACAAAGGTTGGTTGGAAGATGTACCTCTTGCAGTTATCCCCATCTCACAATAGGAACAAGAACCACAACAACAGGTTGAAGAACTTTGTAAGTCTATAGAACTTGAAACTACAATTCAAAGAGGCCAAGTCATTGGTCAAATTGCAGTCATGTGGGTGTGTGGATGCCATATGGATGTTTGTGTGTGAGATGCCAATCTATTTCCTCTCTAACTTAGAAAACATAAAAAATGTAAATGAAAATATGCTCTAACTACGAAAAAATGCTAAAAACACACATACATCATCCTCATCAAGCATCCTAAATAATCTATACACATGTAAACATGCATACATCAAATTTTGGATCCTCTACATGCATAAACAACACATTTGTAATCTAGAAAAGAAAAAAACAATGATCCTCACCTCTCTATCCTACCTAAATGTGGACAATGCTCTAGGCATGAACCTAGGTGTGTCAAGTGTAAAAGATAATGTGCATGTGACAATCAACCCCCTGCTAGTCTAGGTAATAATCCTATAAAACGGCACCAATGTTTGCACATCATTGTCTACTTCACTTGCCCCATCTTTGTCTACTTTTGGTACACTATCATTTACACTCGCCAACTCAACCATTTACTACCAGGCCCACAACCATTCTCCACGTACATAAGAAGGCACTTGGCCCACCCGGCCTAGTGTTTGGGAAAATGCGGGTTCACTTCATCCTGAGGCTGATTCATTTTAGGAGAAAACTTGTTCGATTACATGTGGGCAGGAAGTGGTTACCTATAAAAAATATCGGCGAAAAGGACTTCAACCATTTCACATTGATCATCCAAGGAGAATATCCTTCTCAAAATTAGAATAGAAGGAAAATTTCCTTTTAGAATGATATGGAAAAGGATTTTAAATAATAAATATAGTATATATAATACTTTAAAATTTATAAGATATAAAATTTAAATATGAAATAAGGCTTAAGGTTTAAGCCTTCGACCATTTTAGCATTTGGTATTAGCCTTTGAGTTTGAGTCTTGAGAGCTTAAACCTAAGTCTTAAACTTTAAAGGTTGGAGTCTAGCCTTGAAGTCTGAGCATTTTAGATTTAATTATAGCTTTAGCTATAATTAAATCTTACTAGACTCGATTGGCAACAGCCAACTAACCAAATGGAAGAGAGAGAGAGAGAGAGAGAGAGAGAGAGAGAGCTCATGCATTCAACATTGTTGCTTCTTGAATCTTCAGACTTCCATTAAGCTTCCGTGCCTAAACTTGAGCCTCGGGCCTGTGGGCTACATAAAACCTATCGTTGCTTGCCTTCCTGCTCAGTGTTGTGACTGGGCTTGGGGCTGTGGGGGGGACGCGCGCGAGAGAGAGAGAGAGAGAGAGAGAGAGAGAGAGAGAGAGAGCTCTCGTAGCTCAAGCCTTAGCGCCTTAAGGGCTAATTGGCAATTACTAAAGCCTTCAAGCAATGAAGGCTTGAACACACAGAGAGAGAGAGAGAGAGAGAGAGAGAGAGATTCGTAACTTCATTGGTTGGGGCCTTGCACAAATGCTAATTTAGTTGAGTAAGTTGTTGGACAATGGATTCTGGAACCTGGCCTATGGGCGGCTTGGCGCTGAGCCTCTAAGGGCTTGAGCGGAGAGACTCGAGGGCGTCTTGGCATGGGGCTTGAGGGCACTAGTCCTGAGACCGTGAGCATAGAGAGAGAGAGAGAGAGAGAGAGATCTGAGAAATAATCTCAAAATTCGTTGGCCATTGGTTGGGGCCCTGGCGGGGCCCTGCAAGCTACCACCGTTGAAAGTTCAAAGTCGAATCTTGCTTGTTTGTTGAGTCGTGATCACTGGAAGTTCACTGTTCGGAGTCATGATCGTTGGCGCTAGGAAACTTGGCGTGCCATGTGGACCTTGAAGGTTGAGGGCCTGGGCCCTGAGCAGAGAGAGAGAGAGAGAGAGAGAGAGAGAGAGAGAGAACCGCCTAGGGGGGCAAGGCCTTTGTGACATTGTGTATCATTCATTCATTCATTCATGAGAGAGAGAGTTAAAACTTAAAAGCAGTCTTAAAAAGTTGAAGGTGCCTTACTACATGGGCCTGAATTAGCCCTCTAACTTCCATGCCTCATTGCTCAACATTCTCCCTAAAATCATGATTCGCAAGCAGCAAAACATGTAAGCACCATCTTGATTCTTTATTGTTCAATTTTCATTTTGCATTTCGTTTTAAAGTTTAAAGTTTAGTCTTTTAAGTTTCACTATTACTAATGTAATTTCTAATTAAGTATTGACATCATTCAATAAAGCAAAAGCATGCAATCTCATTTCTTTTAAGATTGGTTATTTTAATAACTCATTATATCTTGGCTTTGAACAGAAGTTTACTATTTACTAGTGGCTACTGCTAGCAATTGCTAAGCATAACAATTCCATCATCAGGTCTCTCGAGTCTTTAGGTAAATAATATTTGTGTGTGCATCTCTACCTCTCTCTCCTCATCCTCTACATGGAAAATTCATTAATCATTGGTGAAATGAAAGATTAGTAACAAATTCTTTTTGTTATGCGTTTATTGATAAATTTGTGAATGTTGAAGATAAAAAGAGAATAAAGATCCGAGGAGCTTGGGTTTCCAAAGAAACAAAGGCATTACAAAAGGTAGCAAATTTCAAGTATTATTAGCAAAGAAGGTAAGATTGAAACTACTCTTTTTATTTTTGAGAAATGGCACCTAAATCAAAAGAAAAAAGACAAGGAAATCTTCTCTCTTGGGTCATCGGGACATATAGCTAAGCATCCTTCTAAAAAAGTAAAAGAAAACACTAATAATATTGTGGAGTCATCTTCAATTGATAGATTGCCTTCGAATGAATCACTCAATAGTATTTCACTTGAAGATAAGGCTGAACTTGAAAGGAAAAAGAAGTACGCTTACTTTTTCAAGAGGATTGGCTCGACCAATTCAAATGGCTTGTTTATGATAGAGACGAAGTAAAGATGTATTGTAAGTATTGTTTAAAATATCCTCATCCACATAGTGCATATTCAAAAGGGGGATCAATAAATTTTAAAATTAGTAACTTAAAATCATATCTTCGCACAATTTTTTGTCATAAGTTTGCCATGGAAGCCATTTTACTTGAAGGAAAGGATTGTATTGAAAAGAGTGTTTAAAAAATAAGTGATGTAAAAGATGAGGCATTACTTTCATTGTTTAGAACTACATATTTAATTGTGAAACAAAATTTATGCTTTTCATTTTTTCTTGAGATGATAAATTTGTTGCAAGTTTATCATGCACCATATACTACTAGTCTCTATAATGATGATAAGGCATGCACTGAAATGATCTATTGCATGGCATCACATCTTATGAAAACCAAAATAAAGAAGGTTTCTACTAGTCCATTGTTTGGTGTTTTAATTAATGAGTCCAACGATATCTCTTCACATGGACATATGGTTATTTATTTATCATATCTTGAGGGAGATTGCATTCCTAAGACAAGTTTCTATGGCATTATACGTGTGCATGATGGTACCGCAAAATCTTTGTTTGAAGCTATTATTAGTGAGCTAAATAAATGTAAGCTAGACTTGTCTAGATTTGTTGCTTTTGGCTCTGATGGATGTTCCACAATGGTAGGAAAGGATAATGGTGTTCAAGCCTTATTGAAGAAACATGTTAATCCATTTCTGACTTCAATTCATTGTGTTGCACATTGTAGTGCCCTTACAATATCAAGTATTGCAAAAGAGATGCCTTATTGTAAAAAGCTAGAAAAGCTTATTAATGCCATAGCTTCTTATTTTAATGTTAGCACAAAGAGATTAGAAGGGTTGCAAGCTATGCAACAATGGCATGTCCAATTCTTCGACTTGAGCATACTTTTGATGTGAGATGGTTAAGTAGATATAGAGCTATTATTAGAGTATGCAAGTCTTTAGATGCCATACTTGAGATCACAAAAAAAGAGGCATTGCATATTTATGAAGAATTGGCTGAATTTGAGTGTGTTTATTACATACATGTCTTAGCTAACATTTTAAGAGGTTTAACAACATTAAGCCAAATGTTTCAAAAAGACTTTGTAGATGTCACAACTATAGATAGTCTTGTGAAGAATGAAATTATATCCATAACACAATATTACATTGATTGTCCTTCTCTTGAGGTGAATGCATTAACTATCAGCATATATGGATATGATATCCTTCCAGACTATGGGCCTGAAAAATGATATTTATATACACTAAGAGGTGCTTTGCATGGAAATAAGTTTTATGAGCATGTTTTAAAATGTAAAATTAATGGAGAAGACTTAATACGGTCCTAGAATTTCAAGTTGCTTTTGCCAAGTCAGTGGTAAGTAACTTGAATTCTTGATTTGAAGATAATTCCGTGCTTAACTGTTTAAAAATACTTGTGCCTACACAACATCCAATACATGAGAAGGCCTTTAAAAACTATGGAATTAAAGAAATAGATAAAATAACTTCATTTTATGGTTTTTCCAAAAATTTGAATATAGAGGAATTCCCCGCAATTATAGAAGTTGATGAGTTTAAAAAAGATTTTAGAAATTTTAAGCATCAAGCTTCTAGAGATTGGGTAAGATTCACATTACCAAAGGTAGCTTCATCACTTGCTTGCAACAATATGTGGAGGGATGCTTATCTTAATTTTCTTACTCTTTGTCAAGTAGCTCTTGTCCAATGTTCGAGCATTGCTCTTTGTGAGAGAGGTTTTAGTGCTCAAACTGTGATAAAGAGTAAGCTACGTAATCTTTTGGATATTAAGAGTTTAGATGCATTAATGAAAATCTTTATTGAAGGGCCTTCTAAATTCACTAATATGGAGTTCATTGAGAGTATGGACTTATGGGCTGAGAAAACACATCAACATTTACACACAACACAAGGAATTTTCTCATTGCTTTTGCAATAACTTGCATATTCAAAGGGACAATTGATTTTTTATGGCCTATGATGATATTTAAGTCAATGTGCATTATTTGCACTTTTGTTATCTTAAAGTTTTGACCTTTTTTCATTGGCACAATTTCTTTTTTTCTCCTATGTGTTTTTTATATTTTTGAAATGTAAAATTTGTATTTTTTTCTCTATGTTTAGTCCTTTTTCTATGTTAAACTTGATTTTTCCTTGGTTGCTTTTACCTTTTGAATAGAAAGCTTTCATATTTGTTTTTAGATCATGTTTGCTCAATTATGGTTGTACTTCATTATGTTTTCTTTCATGTTAGTTTGTTTTCTCTTTTTGGTATCGTGGTTGCTTTCAATAAAATATGCTTGTTTTTTTAAATCTTTTTTGTTTTTGGTTTTGCTTGTATTTCATGATGTTCTCTTTCATGTTTCTTTTCCCTTTTGTTTCTTCTAAGATTTAACTTCTTTTCTTTTGGGTTTTTGTTTTATACTTTTTTTTATCTTTACGTTTATGATGTATATACTTCTTTGAGGCCATAAACCCATTAAGAGACATAGAAACCACCTCTATACATTTGTTTTTTACTATTGAAATTTTAGACAAGTAATGTAGATTAAGTT
Organism: Lygodium microphyllum; assembly: GCF_053477565.2. Lineage (NCBI taxonomy): Eukaryota > Viridiplantae > Streptophyta > Polypodiopsida > Schizaeales > Lygodiaceae > Lygodium > Lygodium microphyllum. The sequence continues at coordinate 121,791,071 of NC_141144.1, read as the reverse complement.
TCTTAATGATAATAAGGGTTTTTGTCTCTAAGGTATAAGAGATAAGTATTTTAAAAAATTTCAAGGAAAACTTTGAAATAAAGATCATTTCAAATAATAGAAAAAAGGTGATTATGCTTTCATTAACTATTTAAAAGGGAATTAGACCGGTTCAATTTGTAGGATTAAGGGATTTGGACCGGCTCAAGTTGGAACTTAAAGGTTTTGGATGGTTCAAATTTTACGAAACCCCTTTAGGCTAAGACAAGAAGGATCTATGTCAGGTTCACAAATTTTTTTTTCCTGAACACTACCGTTAATGCCCTCATCCAAATAAAACGGCTGCCATCCATATAAAAAGGCCACCCACCCACATTTAAAAACGGCCATCCGATCCGCCCATGTATCTTGAAATAGCTATTCGCCCACAATTAAAACGGCCATCACAAGCTCGTTCAAATGAGACCAATGTATTCAAATCGGCTGCCAACCCTATATCCACGAGAGAGAGAGAGAGAGAGAGAGAGAGAGAGAGAGAGAGAGAGAGAGAGAGAGAGAGAGACCCGTTGTCCCTAGCATTATCAAAACATCTATTGGTGATTGGTCGATGACCATTACCTTCTTTTAAAATCGCGGACCACTCTTTGAAAATCAAAACGGCCATTGATCTATTCTTATCAACCTCCAAACAATTGGGTTCCTTCTCCATAACGATTGTTAGCTGGGTGTAAGATGATTGGGATCACCATCTCCTACTAAAGGACCACCCTGACCTTGCAAAAATGGTTGATGCTGCCTTTGCTTAGACGGCTCGAAGCTAGCCACCACAACCTTGTAACAACCGCAGTGCCCAAAGCTCTCACAATAAAATGGCCACTACCCTTTGGGTATAAACTTCTCGTGTTGCTATCCTTGATCTCATCTTTATTTCTTGGGCTTATTTGAAACTTGAAGCTTGTGGTTAGGCCTCATACCGATGTTCAAAGCTACAAAAATTCTCATAAAAAATTTGCCCCCGTCGTCTCAAAAAACATCAGTATTAGCGACACCATAGAGCCCTTTCTATAATCGTTGCTATGGGCATCATTATTTGCATTGCTATCGATGCAAATAGCGATGATTTGTGACACAAAGCGCAACACTAATAACGATACGTGCAACAAATTTGCGACGCTAATAGCGAGTGAAAAAAAATTTGTGGCAGGGCAGCTTGCACTATGTGTTTTATTTAGGCCATACAAAAGAGTTATAGTAAAGTGCACAATGCTCCTTAAAATGAAGGCAAAGTGTACTTGAATCCATAAGACTGATACATAAAATAAATACAAGATCACGTAATAAAAGCGACAGTAGAATCATGGCAAGATAAAAAGGATGATAATAACATAATGCATAGAACATGCCTACATAAATCACATGGCCAAAAAACAAAAGGATGTGCGCTCCACGAATCCAAGGGCAAGCTATAGATCCTCGCCATCCGAAAGCTCATCCTGCCGCAAAGGAGCATAGAATGGACTTTGCAAAAAAAAAAACAACTATACATCAGTCCACCATACAATAATGCATTTTAATTAAAATTAGTAACTACAGACAAGAAAGATGAGTGACTTACTAGGCCGCCACATCCATTGAATCGATCAGTCAATGCAGTGAGACCGCGTCTCTCTACATATTGAGTCTTTAAGCCGGTAGGATCACGGTTTGTAATGGAGTGCTCCAAAGAAAACAAAATACAATTGTTAGAAACATGATTGTCAGTAACAAGGGATATTGCAAAAGAATAAGCGAGAAGAACAAAAGAAAAACTTACAAAGTCCTCTAGATAAGTCATGTGGCCGCCGCCACTTCCAAGATGATGGACCACTTCTGCTCCAATCGTACCCTTTTTGCCTCGTGCTGCTATCTCCAACGTCCTGGAGAATCTGTAGCCTCCTCCCTGAGTCAGCGCTTGTCATCTATGTCTAGCCACTCAAGCTTTGAGGCCCCACCCTTAAGTGCCTTGCGTGCCTCTGATCATTGGTGTGACATGTACGCACACATACACTCCATCATCTAACCTGTGGAAAATCTATCTGCTACGGTGGGTACCGAAAACTCCTCATGCAAGGATGCTACTATGTAGTCCTTGCTCCCCTTCAGTATATTCTTCCAATGATCCAAGACATTGTGCTGAAAAACTTGTTGGCACAACTCTCTCATATGAGCCATCACCCTTCTCCCCTCATCATTCATGATGACAGCTCTTGTCCTATCATCTAAAAGGTATCCATACCTCTCTGGAGTATGTCTAAGATGTGTCCTTTCCCACCTACGGCCACACTCCTAGGCATATCTAGGAGACCCCTGTACATCTGGTGTACCTACGGGGGTAGTATCTCTCAGAGTAGCACCCATAGGGGTGCCACCTATTGCAGACGGCTGAGAGTGACTGGAGTAGACATCCCCTCAGATATGACAAATTCCGTAGTTGATGCAACTCCAGCAGAACGACGAGACAGAGATACTACATCGATACCTCCACAACAACCACCTGAGCCACACTCTCTCGAACGTGTACGAGAGAGAGAAGTAGTACCTATATCTTGAGCCAACCGCGGGCTCACTGCATCCACATCTCTGGAGCATCCCCTAAAACCACTCCCTCCTTCCGGCCCAAGTTTGAAGTGTCAATATTGTCTACTAGAAACCGAAGCATCAGAACGCACCGAAGTAGATCTAACAAAACAGCCTGATGGTGTCCAAGACAGCTCCTTGTCTGCCATATCTCTGAATCGAGCCATATGATCTAGAGACATACGTGTGAAGATCTCTTGTAGCTCCTTGTCACTCATTCCTCGACTCATCGTGCAGATCCAAATATCCACAAAGGTCACCTGCACAAACAAAAATTGATGTTAGCATAATCAATATAAATCAAGCAAAGTATGGTAATATAAATCTTTAAAAAATGATATTACTTAAAACACATAACTTATGTACCCTTATAAGCGATTCATCAACGAATTGAGTAGGTGGATGCTCCAAGTATAACATATCTTATGGTTGTATGTCAATCTCTTAATATAACTCCGCATACACTAGAAGGTCAATAGAAAGGTCACCACAAAAAGATGAGTCCACCTCGTTCTCAAAGAATTCTTGGTCTCCTGGATTTCCATCATTGTTACCCGATTCTAGCTCCCCTACATGCTCCAAGCTTTTGGCAGCCTCCACCCCTTGCAATATCGATTCCTCTATTTGCATACTATCCTCATCTATGCTGGGAACATTGCTTTCATCATATACTCTCACACTTCGGTCAGCTGAAGGTACAACATACCACCATTGAGGTTGTCGGGGGTTTGGATAGAAAATTACATGTTCAAAATCACCCATAAGAGAGATTTAACTTTTTTTATATGTACCATGTTGTAATAAAATTTAAAAAAACATGAGTTCATGCATCTGTTCACAATGGGCCAGCAATACAAATGTGTCGTGCAAATTCGTCCATCTTTTTTTGGAATCTATTTTGAAAAATCCAAATGGACCTCATCAAATTGTTGCCCCAACTCTTTCAAGTACCACTTTGAACCACTACACATCGAATAGAATCATGGAGAAGCTACGGTTATCCACCATGATAATACTTTGCAAGTTCTCAAAATACTCTATCTCATCTATAACGGTGTTTGGATCTGTTGCTCGTCATTGACTCTCTTGCTCAAACTTTGCCATGATACCACAATCCGTTGTGGAGCGCATTTTGTGAATACACTCCATGAGGAAATGTCATATGCGTGACCAAGCCGCACTATATATTTTATATTGTACATTGAAATATTTAATTAGTTGTCACATATAAAACCTAGATACGACAAACCCTAAATACGTCGTCACCTTTGGACTACATCTCCTTGAGAATTCCCACTCCTCACTTGAGACCTCCGCCCCTTCGCGAGATGCTGTGGTCAAAGCTCCATGCAACCATCGCATTGATATAAATCGTGGCATCTCCTCCATGCCCTCGGGATATTGAATCAATCGATGGTGCGTACTACGTCGAAATTCAAATCGCTCTTTTTCCCGATCTTTCCTGGCTTGTTCGTACCTATAGCGATGGCACGTACTATGTCGAAATTCAAATCGCGCTTCTTCGAGATCTTTCCTGGCTTGCTCGTACCGAGCAAGCCACGTTTCCATGGAGGAATGGTGCAAGATACAAAAATGGTTCACTTTCTTCTCCATTTTAGCATCCATCCTTTTTTCTATCCCATTTCTAACCACCACATCTCCGATCAATCTATCATCATCCTTCAGTGACCGTAGCATACTATTGTCTGAATTCACTGTTGATAGCCACTGAATCCACTATTGGTAGCCTTTCAGGGTTTTCATGAAGTGCTCCAAGAAGAACATCGATCGCGCACGGACAAGTCCCCAATCTCCACTTACTCTATAAGATGTACCAGGAGGTGGATTTGTATCATGAGCATGCTGGTGGGCAGGTACTTCTCAAAGAGACTAACAGTCTCCACTATTCCGTGCCTTGTGAATTCAATAGAGGATGTCTTGATCTCCGTCTGTGAGATCCATTGCACTAAATTTGACAATCTGTAAATCGCCCTGCATATTATCCCGCAATCGCGATCAGTAGTATAAACTACCACAAATGAAGAAGCATTATGAACAATGACTAGACTCCAAATAGTAAAATATGCATGTCACTTACAATCCATTCGTAGTACAAACTTGATATATCTTATGCCAATCATGGGATTTTAGCCCTAATAATTGGTTGTCTTTAGAAAATGTGGACTTGAGAGAATGCATCATACCTGTCGGAGTGCGAATAGACTTGATAATTTGCTTCACAATGCGCTCTTCTTTAGTGGACAAAACCCAATGAGAGTGAGGTAGTTGCAACAAGTGACCATCAACACTCAGGATTGCAGCCAACGACTGCGGCCAAAGTGCCTCCATCTTGCCTACTTCCTTCAAATCCATTCGTGCCCCTACAGTGTCTCTCTTTCCTGTGATGTGGTCCCATAGTAAGCTGCCCACATTCTTGAAAATATGCATGGGATCCAACAAGTGGTTGATCTGTAAGTGGGTCCACTACGGCAGCTCGTAAAAAATTGAGAACCGTCGCATTCCGTTTGGATGCAACTCCGTGTGGACCATTTTTATCTCGTACCAACTTTGGGCGTTCATTCATGTTGGAGGTCGTCTAAGAAAACCTTCCCTCGGTTCATGACCCTCTGACAAGAAAGTGACGTGTCCTTAATATACCATCTTCTTCATGGTTCTTGACCTTCGAGAGTCTAATTGTGGCCCACACAATGGACATGCATGATAACCTAAGGTAACCAAACCTATCCCAACACCTCTATCTAGTGAATACAAACTTGAGCGAGCTGTGATAGATATTACAAGTGAGAATGGAAGCCTACTTACCTGAGCACTCCTCAAATCTCGAAAAGTCATGCATAGTCCACATGAGAATGGCTCGTATACTGGTGAATCGTCGACCATCATGCTTGCTCATATCTTCCATGGTGACCCCCTCCTCCCACAAAATCTTAAGCTCATTAACTAATGGACAAAGATACACATCTATATTCTTGACTTTGTAGTGGCCAGGAACGAGCAGGCTAAGGATGAGGTGTCCTTTCTTTGTAGAAAGCCATGGAGGGATGTTGTAGTTAACAAGGACTATAGGCCACACACTGTAAGAAGTTGAGTGCAGACCGAATGGGTTCACGCCATCCATAGCAAGACGGAGCCAAAGATTCCTTGGCTCTCGCACAAAGCTTGGAAAGGTAGAGTCAATGTGGCTCCATGCGCGTGAATCCACTGATATCCTTTGGACTCCATCTATGGATCTATTTTGTGCATGCCACATTGTCAAGCTCGCCATGACAGACATATGAAATATGTGATGTATATGGGGGATAAGTGGCAAGTGTCTAAGAACTTTTTGAGAGATGGTTTGCCCTTGCAAGTCCTTTCCATACCTATGAGCACCACGCTTTGGACATGTCTCCATAGTCTTGTATTTTCCTCGAAACAGTACGCAATCGTTGACATATACATGGATGTTGTTGTAGTCCATGCCAAGCTTTTGTAAAACATGCCATGTGTCAATATGAGACTCACGCATGGTTTTTGCAAGTGGTAATATATGATACTTTAGCAACCTGAAAAAAAATCATAAAACACATTGAAAAAGCACAATTTTTTTAAATGATGGTTCTAAAAAGAAATCAACAAAGTGTACGTAGAAGGTACTTGAACAACTCGGTCACACTCGCATCGCGCCACCCGTATTTTGCTTGCAAACTTAGAAGTGCAAGCAGTGTCTTCAGGTGAGATACTCGGCACCCATCATATAATGGTATGGATACTTCTCATTGGGATACGACATCACCTCCCTGTAATAAATTTTACAACCATATCCAATGTTTTTGTATATGATATTCAATTATTTTGAGAATACAATGCATGGTTGATATACACTTTTCTTATCATTTGCTCAAAATCTGAGATTGCCTGATCAATGATCTCTGATTGAAACTCGTCGAAGCTCATACGTATTCTATAGACAATCGATATTTTCCTCTAATTGCTAGCTTACATTGAGAGCAAGGACATAGGACACACTGATTAAGATACGCCTCACAATCATAAACATCACAACCTTCATCATTTTCCATTTGGTCTACGTTACGACAAACAATTTGTTTTTGTTATCATTCTTTTTTTCTTTCATAAATTTTTTGAGAAGGGATTTCTTCTCTTGCAACTCAACAAAATTAATGTATGTAAAGTCTCCACCCACCTATGGACAGCCTCAGTATGTAAAGTCTAATATCATTTGCATGGGGGCGAGGGACTAGCTACCCTATATCAGAGTGTTCCCCGTTGTTAAGATTGTGGGAGAGAAGGAAGGAGTCTCGCTTGAAGCTTTCTTGCTTGCAAAATGGGGGAAGACACACAAGGGTGGAGGCTGAAAACAGTTTTTCTCTTCTTAGTTGTGTAAGCCAAAAGAACTCAAGTACAAAGAAATAGAAGAACCCTAGATATGGGTCTCAAACCAAACTCAACTAACTAAGGTGGCATACTAACTGAGCCACGAACTAGAGTAGATAAGGATAGCTATCATGTAGCTATTATTCAGGGGCGGTGTACCAACCGCATTTGCAACTGACAAGTCGGTGACATAAATACACAACGGTCATCCTGGCGTATCACGAGTGGAGCTCGATATCTCAACACTCCCCCTCGAGCTCAATCCCAATTCCTGCACACCAAGCAGGTCTCTGAACTTGCGCAGCTTCTCTGCGTCCAATGCCTTCGTGAATATGTCAGCTACCTGATCCTCTGTGCTGACATAAACTAGATCAATAAGACCTAGTAAAACCCTCTCTCGCACATAGTGATAATGCACCTCAATGTGCTTTGTTCTAGCATGATAGACTGGGTTATTTGCCAAGTGTATACTACTCATGTTGTCACAATAAATGACAACTGGCCCATCTGTAGACTGATGCATATCATAAAGTAGCTTATGCAACCAAGCTACCTCACATGCAGCCATTGCTGCACCCCTGTACTCAGCCTCTGTGCTCGACAAGGCAACTGTAGGCTGTTTCTTGCTGCTCCAAGTGACTGCAGCACTCCCAAAAGAGAACACATATCCACTGGTAGATCGTCTATCAGAAATACTACCAGCCCAATCAGCATCAGTGTATCCATGCAACTGTATCTGAACCCCAGTCTCATAAAATAGTCCATATTGCAATGTGGACTTCACATACCTGAGTATGCGTCTAGCCGCATCCAAATGTGGTTTCCTTGGAGCCTGCATAAACTGACTTACCAATCCAACAGCATAGCTCAAATCTGGCCTAGTAATAGTCATATAAATCAAACTTCCTACTATGCGTCTGTACATAGTAGGGTCTTCTAGAAGCTCACCTGCATCTGTGCTCAGCTTCACATTCTGCTCCAAAGGAACTGAAATAGGCTTACAGCCTGTCATCCCATATTTGGACAGCATGTCCAATCCATACTGCCTCTGCAAGAGCTGTATCCCACTTGGTGATCTAATCACCTCAATGCCCAAGAAATAACGCAGCTCTCCCAAATCCTTCATCTCAAACTTCTGCTTCAATAGCATTTTCACATGAAGGATATCTTCATCACTGTCACCTGTCATAATCAAATCATCAACATAAATGACAAGTAGCATAATACCTTTCTCCGTTTTTCTCACATAAAGTGAGAAATCTGCCTTGGAAATCTGAAAGCCAATAGTGACAAGATACTGTCCTATCTTGTCAGACCATGCTCTAGGTGCTTGCTTCAAGCCATACAAGGCTTTCTTCAACCTGTAAACAAACTCAGGATGAACAGCATGCACATAACCTGGTGGCTGCTCCATATAGACCTCTTCTTGCAAATCACCATGCAAGAAGGCATTCTTTACATCCATCTGATGTAAAGATCATCCCTTTGATGTAGCCATAGCAATGACTGCTCTTACAGTTGCCATCCTTGCAACTGGACTGAATGTTTCTTCATAGTCAATGCCATATGTTTGTGCATACCCCTTGACTACTAATCTTGCCTTGTATCTGTTCACAGAACCATCTGCATTGTGCTTTACCTTGTAAACCCACTTACAGCCAATTGCATTCTTACCTTTAGGCAAAGGTACTAACTCCCATGTAGCATTTTCTTCCAAGGCATCCATTTCTTCATCCATGGCTTTCTCCCATTTTTCTTTTCCCATGGCTTGCTCAAAAGATGTGGGTTCTGGTTCCTGTATCACTTTGACCATATATGCATAGTGAATGGCTGTAAATCCATCATATTTCAGCCTATCCACAGGATACCTAGCTCTCGTAGACCTGCGCAAAGTAGGTTCACTCCCAGGTGCTCTCAAAACATCCCTGGTCTTCCTTACTCCAGGTGTAACAATAGAAGGGATACCCAACTCATCATCAATGCTCTGTTCTGAGCCACTGGATTCACCATCCACATAAGAGTGACCTGCATTCACATCAAACATGGGCTGATCAACCTTCTCTTTTCCTTTTCGTGATACCTGCATACCACTATCTGCATTGCTTTGAGAAGATTCTCCTGATCTCAATCTGCCTGTCCATGGCGAAGAATGTGAACCACTGCTAGAGGACGCTCCAGGTCCACTAATATTTTGTGACTGCTGCTGTGAATTCTGTGCAGCATTACCATTTTGTGCATCTACATCATCAATCACATTTACTGGTTTATACCAGCTACTCATCTCATAAAAAACAACATCTCTGCTCATTGTAAACTTACGAGTAGAAGGGTTATAGCATCTATACCCTTTTTGCTGCAGAGAGTAACCAATAAAGATGCACTTCTCAGCTTTTGGATCCAACTTGGATCTCAGCTCATCTGGCACATGTACATAGGCAATGCAACCAAAAATTTTCAAATGAGAAATATCTGGTTTCCTACCAGTATACCTCTCCTCTAGAGTCATTCCATGTATTGCTGTAGTGGGAGTCCTGTTCATTATGTAGACTGCTGTAGCAACTGCTTCAGCCCAATAAAAATCTGGCAAGTCTTTTTCATTGAGCATGGCACGAGATACCTCTCCAATATGCATGTTTTTCCTTTCTGCAATTCCATTTTGTTGTGGGGTATAACTGCATGAATATTGCTGCTTTATGCCATGCTCCTGCAAGAACTTTGCAAACTCATTTGAGAGGTACTCTCCCCCTCCATCTGACCTTAGGCATTTTATTTGCAGACCTGTTTCTTTTTCAGCCATAGCTTTAAGGGTTTTGAAATGCCCAAAAACTTCACTTTTCTTTTTCATAAAATACACCCAAACTTTTCTCCTATAGTCATCAATAAAAGTGACAAAATAATGACAGCCTCCAAGAGATGCAGCTTTAGTAGTCCACACATCAGAGTGGATTAATTCCAATGGCTTCTCACTCTCTTGAACATGTCTAGGAAATGGTTTCCTTGCCTGTTTTCCAAACTGACAGGCTTCACATACCTTATGCATTTCTGCAACCTTGAATTTTGGCAATCCTGCAACAATATTTTGGGCCTGCATTGATTTAAGTCGCTGTACATTAACATGACCAATGCGTTTATGCCAGATATCAATATCTGCAACTACACTAGTCCCATGTGCAAACATTGCTGCACTCAATTCAGACATGTCTGCATCCAACGTAAACATTCTGCCCTTCTTCTTTCCTTTTGCTATCAAGCGACCTTTATTTTTCATATCCTCAACAAAGCATCCATGAGGATTAAATTTGACTTGCAAGCCCTGCTCAACCATTTGACCGACAGAAACCAGATTCTCGGTGATATTCGGGACATGAAATACATCGGACAGGTATTTCTTTTTCCCATCCTGCATAGACAATGGAATTTTTCCAATCTGCACAATAGGATGTGCAGTATCATCACCAGTCTCCACAAATCCTGGTTTTTCCATTTTCCTTGCATCCTCCATCCATTCTGCATGACCTGTCATGTGGTTTGATGCACCTGAGTCAACATACCATACATCATTGCTTTCTTCTGCACTTGTCACAGAATTGTTCATGTGCTGCACCATGAACAAATGCTCATTTCTGTCATCACCCTGTCTACTAGAGGATGCATAATTTCCTTGTTGCAGTTTTCCATTCATGATGTCATTCTGCTTTTTATAGCAGTCTTTAGCCATATGACCCATTTTACCACAATAGTAGCATTCAACATTACTGTTTGCATTTTGACCTCTTTGCCATCCACCACGACCTCTTTGGCTCCCCCTGCCTCTAGAGTTACCACGTCCTCCTCCATAGGACTGGTTTTCTTGAGTTTGCTGCATATTCTGATTTCTACCACGGCCTCCAAATCGGCCTCCTCTACCTCTGCCTCTACCTCTTCCAGCATTTGAGTAGAAGACAGTTTCTTTTGAAGTTCCTCCTGAAGAAGATGCACCACCATTTCTCTGTTCCTCAGAAATTAGAAGAGCAATCAACTCCTCAAAATCAGGAAATCTTTCACGAACTGAAATGGATGTCCGAAACTGTGCATAATCCTTTCCTAAACCATTCAAGGTCACAGAAACTAAATCATCATCTTCCACTGGTGACCCAATGGAAGCAAGTGCATCTATAATCTTCTTCACCTTCATATGGTAGTCGTTGATGCTCATATTTTCTCTTTGCACATTGTGCAACTCTTGCTTGAGCTGCATTTTCCTGGCTTGCGTATTTGTGCTATACATTTTTGACAAAGTACCCCATGCCTCCTTTGGCGTACTTGCATCCTGAATATGCACAATCATAGAGCCTGAAATGCTGATAGACAGCCAGTACATAACTTTCTTGGCTCTCTCATGTCATGTTTTAAATGCCTGCATTTGCTGTTGATTGGGCACATCAGGAAGAACTGGTTCTTCTTCATTTCCTGCAACAAATTCCCAATATCCTTTTCCCATAAGGAAATTCTTCATTCTAAACTTCCATGCTTGGAAGTTGTTCTTGTCAAGCTTTTCAATGACAATCTGTGAAAGACAATCAGATGCCATTACAGAACACTGCAAAAAATTCTGTCACTGCAAAAAACACAGCTTCACCCTCACAAGGGAAAATCTGCAAAACTGGCGAAAGTGGTATTTGACCACACAATCACTTCCTAGTGACGATTTTGCATCAACAAGCAACAAGGATGATTCTGTAACTCCCAATGTCTCTGCGCACAAGCATACGATGCAATTTCTATAGTAACTTTTCACCGACCTGTAGAACAGTGGCTGCACAGCATAAAACTGGGCCTTTTTCTGAGTGCGTGTAGAAAACTTCCGCCTCCAAAACAGGCCCCGAAATGGCCTCAAATAAAAAAACAAGGTTGCCAAGGGCTAAAGCCCTCTACCCGCAGCATATACTGCCCTCTTGCTTCACCGCGAAGGGCGTCTCAACCTGAGACAATGCACTCCTGCACTTTCCGACTGTGCTACCTACAGAGATCTGCTCCCAAAACAGAAAATGAAAGCAACACTGCTCCTCTTACCAGAACACCGCGAGCTTGGCTTGCTTTCTTGAGCTCCTTACCACGAACAAGGCTCTGATACCATGTCAAGATTGTGGGAGAGAAGGAAGGAGTCTCGCTTGAAGCTTTCTTGCTTGCACAATGGGGGAAGACACACAAGGGTGGAGGCTGAAAACAGTTTTTCTCTTCTTAGTTGTGTAAGCCAAAAGAACTCAAGTACAAAGAAATAGAAGAACCCTAGATATGGGTCTCAAACCAAACTCAACTAACTAAGGTGGCATACTAACTGAGCCACGAACTAGAGTAGATAAGGATAGCTATCATGTAGCTATTATTCAGGGGCGGTGTACCAACCGCATTTGCAACTGACAAGTCGGTGACATAAATACACAACAGTCACCCTGGCGTATCACGAGTGGAGCTCGATATCTCAACACCCGTCCCGTGGTATTGCATCGAACCTCACCACCTTTTTTCCTTTGTGTATGACTTGATATGCAGAGCGTAGGAGGAGATAGCACAAAGCATGTCAATAAAACCATTCATTCACATCCAAGTCCAATCTCTCTTTTGCTTTTAATTAGCAGGCTTGGAGACATAGGCGTTCCGCGCCTTCCCGAAGTATCGAACACACCTAGGGCACATCCTTAACTATACACACACACACACTACTACCACTACCACTACCACTACCACTACCACTACCACTACCACTACCACTACCACTACCACTACCACTACCACTACCACTACCACTACCACTACCACTACTACTACTACTCGCCTTCCCGAAGCGTCGAACATACCCAAGGTGCACCTTTAACAAAACCTCTCTCTCTCTCTCTCTCTCTCTCTCTCTCTCTCTCTCTCTCTCTAGTACTACTACTACCACTACTACTACTAGTACTCGCCTTTCCAAAGCATCGAACACACCCAAAGTGCACCTTTAACAAAACATCACTCACCTTCCCGAAGCATCGAACACACCCAAGGTGCACCTTTAACAAAATCCCTCTCTCTCTCTCTCTCTCTCTCTCTCTCTCTCTCTCTCTCTCTCTCTCTCTGGTGCTACTGCCACTACTACTACTAGTGCTTCCTTCCCAAAGAGTCGAAAATATATTACAACTACTAGTACTCGCCTTCCCAAAGCATCGAACACACTCAAGGTGTACCTTTAACAAAACCTCTCTCTCTCTCTCTCTCTCTCTCTCTACTACCACTACCACCACTTGCCTTCCTGAAGTGTCAAACACACCCAAGGTGTACCTTTAACAAAACATCTATTTCTCTCTCTCTACTACTACTACTATACTACTACTACAAACAAGAAAATAAGAAATTAAAGAACAAGATCTTACCCTCTCTTTTTTTTTCATCCATTCCTTCTCCTCTCTCCCTCCCTCCCTCCCTCCCTCTCTCTTTCTATCTTTCTTTATTATGTTTCATGTTTATTCCCTCTCTCTCTCGTTCTTTCTTTCTTTTTCTCTCTTCCTCTCCCTCTCTCATTTCCTCTCTTTCTCCCTCAATACACATCATTCTTAACAAAAACAAACAAAAGAAAATGAGAAAAAACAAGAACGAACCAAGAGGGAGCAATGCACTCACCGCAAAAGCCCGAGGATGGATTCGGTGGCTCCTCTTCACAACGGCGGCTCCTCTTCGCCCTTTGTGCACTTCCTCCTCTTCTTCGCAAATAGAAGTGGAAACAGTGAGAAGCTCTCCTTCTCTCTCTTTCTCTCTTTCTCTTTCTCTCCCTCTCCCTCTCCCTCCCAAACGCACAATGTAGTTTGCTCTCTCTTTCGCTCTTTTGCGTAAAATACCACGCTCGAGTTTCGGCCCTTTTTTTTGTCTGAGTACTCTCACTATTTGCGTCACATTTGCGATGCAATAGCAACGCAAATAGTGACGACTATTTGTGATGCAAATAGTGACACCACTAATTTGCGTCACAAATGGCCGTCGCTATTCCCCTATATCCTTGTAGTGACAGAACCAATTTTTTTTATTTTTCATGTGTTAGCTTGAGATAAGGATTAAACACCAGTTACATGTGTATGGACTTAAAATGGAAGTGTAGAAGATGGTTCTTTGAGGATAGACAATTCCATTTGGGTACCTCATGTAAGTAGAAGACCAAGGAAGCTAGGATACTTGTTTTGGATTTTCACCTGTGAACTTATACTTGTGAAGGTTGTAACTCTTGTAGTATTACCATTGCACTTAGATGTAGATGAATTAACTTGTAGATTGGTTCTCCAAGTGAATGCTAGTTTTGATCGGCCTTATCCATGTGTGTTGGAGTGAAATTCCCTTCAAGTTCAAGTAGAACACATGAGATTGTGCACCTCTTGTAGACCTTTGTGCTAGCTTGTCGTGAGGTTTTATTGAGCAAAACAAAATAAAAGATAAAATAAGGAAGGTGACAAGTGTATTTACATAATTGGGAAAAAACCTCCTAGTGAGGAAAAAAGTGTCCTGACAGTCCTAAAGTCACATCCCGATTATTGATGAATATATGCATACACCTATGGGGTTTGGATATCTGCATTACCCCTTTTTAAGAAAATATTCTATGGGCATTAAAAGTTAAAAATAGGGATAAATATTTTCAAAAATGTGAAAAAAATCAATCCAAAACAATGACCATAATAGATATTACAATTGGGTATACAATAGGCTTCACCTCCCCCCCCCCCCCCCCCCCCCCCACAACCTAGAGTAAATCCGAATGGTTGTTGTGTAGGTGCATGGGGTTGAACATTAAGTGGCTATGCATGGCCCTATAATGTGGCCCTATTTCTGCAACACAAAATTTATGTACATGTAACAATATGTTATGCAAGAAAAATGTATTGAACAATTTTCTCAAGAGTTGTTGATGGTGAGACTACCTATCTATATTAGAGATTGGATACCTATAAAGTATCATGTGAAGATATCGATGATGTGGTCTATCCATCCTCTGATTGGTAATGAGACATCTTTGTGATTCATCACATCTTCTTGTGTTGCAAATCCATCAACTATGGTTGCATCAATGATTGTGATGGTTTCTGTTGATGGAGTAACTAGTGGTGGTGGTGTTTGGGAAACTGAAGTTTCAGATGATGTTGAAGTTACACGGACAGGATTTGAAGCTTTGCATCACCACATGAGCTTTGGTGGTGCAAGTGATTGTGTAGATTGTGCTTTAAAAATCTTCACAAGGGTGGATTTTGGTTTGCATACCCACTTGGATTTGACATTGGATTTAGGTTTTATGCATGGATTGAGGGTTTTGTTGAAGATGCCTTCAGCTTTGGATTTGACTTTGGATTTAGGTTTTGAGGCATGGATTGAGGGTTTTGTTGACGATGCCTTTGACTTCCACACCCAGTTAGATGTCGGCTTGGATTTTACCTATGATAATATAAGTTTCTTGGCAACTTGTTTAGGTTTCCACACCCATTGAGATGTTTGATATTAGTTGGATTGTCGACATGGAATCTTGTCAAGTCTTGGATCTAAGAGGTGGACTTTGGATTGGATTTGATGCTGTACTTAGGGTTTTGTGTGTTGCTGAGGTTTGGGGATCTAGATCTTTGGCCCTTTGGGGATCCAAACCTATTGTGGCTTCTTAGGGTGAACTTGAGGTTGATTTTGTTGTTTGGGGGGGGGGGGGGGGGGGGGTTGGGGGGGGCCAGCCAGTTGTCCTAGGAGATTTTTTACCTATTGAGGTTTTGAATGTATTACCTTTGATAAAAATGGTTGTAATTCATTTGGCAAGGCTACAATGAAGTTAGGCGGCGGTGGATCATCACGTAGATGGTCTTTTGGAGGTTGATCCCTTGATGGAAAATTTTATTGGGAATTGGAATCTTCTTGCATCTTCACAATCTCTTTGATTGGTGGTTGTAACCTCCTGGCTTACTTGTTCTAATTCATTTTTAGGTGGATGTGATGAAGGACATGTGGATTCTTGACTTGATTTGATGCTTTGTGGAACTTCAATATATGTATTGGTAGGAGCAAATTTTGCATATCCTCTTCAATGTATGTGGACCTTCAATTTATGTATCGATAGAAGTAAAGTTTGCATATCCTCTTTGTTTTTTATTACCAAAATAGACCCTATTATGTTCCCAATCTACATATGCTTTGTATTAATGTTGCCAAACTTTACATAATATGACCTTAGCCAGTGGTTTGTCTAGTGACATTCTATAGAACCTGTGACTGTGCACTATGTAGTTGACGGTCATTGGATATATCTATATATCCAAAAGTGGTTACTCTTTCCCTTCAGGACCCTACAAATACTATCAGATCCTCATGATGTGTGATTCCCTCTAAGTGATGGAACGTCTCAAAACTCATTGAGTTGTGATTGGCTCCTAAGTCTACTAGTGCATATTGGGGAAGTTTGTCATTCACTAGATGCACCAAGATATAGGAATCTCCATATAGTGATTCAAGATCAAGGTTGAGTGTGTCTATCTACATCTATTTCCTTAATTGAAGTAGAAGAAAGCATAGCACTTCCTTCATTCACTTTTCGCACTGCATTCCAAAGCTCTTTTGGCCATTGTTCTTCTACTTCTAACACTATCAATGGCTCGTACAGTATATCTAGCACAATCGTCATTCAACTTGAGTTTGCCTTAGAGGATGCAATTAGATTATGGACTTGATTGTTTGCCGCAAGCTTAACCACCTTGTGTGTATTCACTTGATCTTTGCCTTGAGGCTCATTTGGTTTCATACGAGGTGATTGTGATGTCTCACCACTCAGAGTTTCTAATGGGATATTTGTGTTTGGCTATGTGGGAATCCCATGCATTGTGTTTGCCTTAGGATTTGATATTTTCCCCTTAAGTCCATCCAATGTATTTTCAATTCTAGCATTTGATTCCTTCAACTCTTGGACAACATCAAATATTTGTTTGTAGATAGCCAATTGTCTAGACTTGAGGTTTGGATTTGATAAGCTTCATCGTGTTGCTCTTGGGTTTGATGGGGCTTAAGTCTAGCTTCCTAGGCTTGAAGTATCACATTCAGAGGCTCAAAAACCTTCTCTACTAGTACACTTCCCTCAGATAAGACACTAGGCACTTTGTTGATAGATTTTGGAATTTCTACCACTTTTGGGGTAGCAGTTGATGGTATGGCCTCTTTACTGGGTTTGTATTGGTTCTCACTCTTGGACTTGGCAACCAACTTTGCTTCTCATTGCTTACTTACCTTTCTTCTAGCATGTCTAGCTCTCCAAGAGTTTTTATTACTTTTATGGCCATGGCTTAAAGATTTTACATTATCATCTGCATTCCACTCTATCTTTAGTAGCCTTAGCACATGTGATCACATTAAATGGGACCACTAGCTTGTTCTTTAATGTGTTAGGTGATGTGTTAACACCAATAGATACAACTTGTTTTCCTTTTGGATCTAGCTTTCTAGGGCAATGTGCAAAGAAGTGTGTGAGTGCATGCTCACCATAATAACTTGGTTCTATTGGGCCTCAATAAATAAGACAATCCATGAGATCATGGTTGTCATTACACGATGCAAATCTTTGTCTTAGGCTTTTAAGGCTCTGGTTTAGGCTCATCAAACCACCAAACACTCTCTTGTTGTATAACTTTAAAGTCACTTATCCATTTTTGTACAGATTGTTAGAGCTAGATGTTTTGGGTTCTTTAACGATTGGAATTTGAGATGGTGCAAAAAAAAAAAAAGGATGGCCAATATGAGGTACTAGCCTCCCTTGGATATGGCATTACTAGCACTAGCATGACATCTGTGGGTATTTCTAACATAAAATCCATGGCTTGAGCTTGAAACCTTAATTAAGGTTGATCATCTTCAAATCTACACAAATCATTCATCTCTTGAGCTTGAGACCTTAATTGAGGTTGATCGTCTTCAAATCTACACAAACCATTCATCTCTTGAGAATCAACTCACTTGGTGTGTCCATTAATTGGTCTATTTGCACATCACTTCTGGTGGACTTAGTATCGTGATCCATGTTGGTATCCTTATATATCTCTAGATCATCAACCACTACAAGGATATGAGGCTATAGTGACGCGTGTTAGCGACAACAAATAGCAGCGTCGCTATTTACGGCTAATAGCGATGCAAATAGTGACGGTACCCAGAGTAAAAAAAAACGTGAGCCAAAACCCGAGCGCATCATTTTTCGCACATTCACGAAAGAGAGAGCAAGAGGGAGAGCGACCATCTTGTTGAGAGGGAGAGAAAGAGAGAAAGAAGGCTTCTCACCGCCACCGCCACCACTGCCGCCATTCGCGAAGAAGAGGAGGAGGTGTATGGAGGGCAAAGAGGAGCCGCCGTTGCAAAGAGGAGCCGCCAAACCCTTCTTCGAGTCTTTACGGTGAGTACATTGTCCATTCTTGCTTTGCTTTTGTGTTTTCTCTCTCTCTTTTACTTGTTTTTTGTATAATTCGTATGTATTGAGAGAGGGAGAGGAAATGAGAGAGGGAGAGGGAGAGGGAGAGAGAGAGGGAGAGGGAGAGGGAGAGGGGGAGGGAGAGAAAATGAGAGAGGGAAAGGGAGTTTTCTCTCTCTCTCTCTTACTTGTTTTTGGTATAATTCGTGTATATTGAGAGAGGGAGAGGAAATGAGAGGGAGAGGAAATGAGAGAGGGAGGAAATGGGAGAGGGAGGGAGAGGAAATGGGAGAGGGAGAGGGAGAGGGAAAGAGAGGAGGAGGGAGAGGAAAAGAGAGAAAAAACATTAAACATAATAGGGAAAGAGAGAAAGAGAGGGTGAGGGTGAGGGAGGGAGAAGAAATGAGAGAGGGAGAGGAGAGAGAAAAAATGAGAAATGAAGAGGAGAGAGAAAAAGAGAGAAAATATGTTAAACATAATAGGGAAAGAGAGAAAGAGAGGGTGAGAGGAAATGAGAGAGGGAGAGGAGAGAGAAAAAGAAATGAGAGAGGGAGAGGAGAGAGAAAAAACATTAAACATAATAGGGGAAGAGAGAAAGAGAGGGTGAGGGTGAAGGAGGGAGAAAGAAAGAGAGGGGGAGGGAGAGAGCAAAAGGAAATGAGAGAGGGAGAGGAGAGAGAAAAAATGAGAAATGAAGAGGAGAGAGAAAAAGAGTGAAAATATGTTAAACATAATAGGGAAAGAGAGAAAGAGAGGGTGAGAGGAAATGAGAGAGGGAGAGGAGAGAGAAAAAGAAATGAGAGAGGGAGAGGAGAGAGAAAAAACATTAAACATAATAGGGGAAGAGAGAAAGAGAGGGTGAGGGTGAAGGAGGGAGAGAGAAAGAGAGGGGGAGGGAGAGAGCAAAAGGAAATGAGAGAGGGAGAGGAGAGGAGAGAGAAAAAGAGAGAAAAGATGTTGAACATAATAGGGAAAGAGAGAAAGAGAGGGAGAGGGTGAGGGAGGGAGAGGAAATGAGAGAGGGAGAGGAATAGAGAAAAGGAAATGAGAGAGGGAGAGGAGAGAGAAAAAGATAGAAAAATCATTAAACCTAATAGGGAAAGAGAGAAAGAAAGGGTGAGGGTGAGGGAGGGAGAGGAAATGAGAGAGGGAGAGAAAGAGAGAAAAGAAAATAAGAGAGGGAGAGGAGAGAGAAAAAAATGAGAGAGGGAGAGGAGAGAGAAAAAGAGAGAAAAATCATTAAACCTAATATGGAAAGAGAAAAAGAGAAGGTGAGGGTGAGGGAGGGAGAGGAAATGAGAGAGGGAAAGAAAGAGAGAAAAGGAAATAAGACCTTACAATAAGCTCATCCTAGGCTCATAGGGGTTAGGCCGATCCTCAACAAACCTAAGGGATATATGGCTAGAGAACCCTAGTACACTTGCGCCTCCTAGCATAATGTCATTCCTACAAAGAGACCTCTCATACATGGGGCTTGTCCTAGCCTCCACCATGCTCAAACTATCCCCTTGGTGAAGGGAGAGCTACCAACCTTGGAGGAGGTTTAGTGTGTAACCAAATATCCACCTATGAGGGCACAAGAACTTTTGTAGAAGTGTACAATGAAGGCAATCAGCCTATCAGTTAGAAAAACGTTCATTTTTCATAACGTAAATCCAAAAATAACTTTGGATATTCCATAAAAATTAATCCCTTCTTAAAAAGACAAATACAAAAAACTAAAACAGCATCATTCATATGCTTCACAAAAGAAGATGCGATCCTCATCCTTAGAATAGGCTTAGGAACAAATTTCTGCTCTAACAAGCATATATTTGAGCATAATAACTATTTTAAGGTTTCTTCCATGAGTAGTAGTATATATGCAACCATCAAGCTAGAGATCATGCTTTGGTATTTGTGGAGATCCCAATCTCATGCACTCATAGAGATTGTAGTGTGCAATAGTGTGGAGAGAAGGTGGGTGAGTTGTAAATGGTAAAGGGGAAATCTATTGATGATGGAGAGAAGATGAGGTAGAAAAGACAATTCTATTCTTAGTGAGTGCAACCTACCCATAGTATGGCATCCACGAATGATTGAAATCAGTAAGACTTTGAAATCCTACCTCGAGTATTATAACTATTGTTTTGTGGTGGATTTTCTTGCCATAAGTCAATGTCAATTTGTGCTTGTGCTCTCCACGGTGTGTTGGCTATGGGTGTCAAATGCTCTAGTCGGATCTCTCTCTCTTTCTCCTCTCTCTTCTCTCAACCCTTCTCTTTCCCTCAATCTTCCCTCTTTCTCTCTCATATACTCTCCCTTAATCCTTCTCTCTCCCCTATCTCTTTTCTCTCACTATATCTCTTTCTATTTCTACCTCTCTCACTTCTCTCCTCTTCTTCTCTAACTTTACTCTCTCCCTAACTCTTATCTCTCTCTTCCTCTCTATATAAGTAGTCATGGTCGTGGTCGTAGTCATGGTCATGGTCGTAGTCATAGTCGTAGTCGTGGTCATGGTCGTGGTCGTCGTAGTCGTAGTCATGGTCGTGATCGTGGTTGTGGTCATAGTCGTAGTCGTAGTCGTGGTCGTGGTCTTCATCGTAGTCGTAGCTGTGATCATTAAAGAAAATGAGAGAGGGAGAGGGAGAGAAAAAAGAAGAAGGAACGAGAGAGAGGGAATAAACATACAACATAATAAAGAAAGAGAAAAAGAGAGGGAGATGGAAGGAGAGGAGATAATGAATGGATAAAAAAACAAAGAGAGAGTGGTGGTGAGGTCCGGTGCAACACCACGAGACAGGAAACACTCTGACATATATATGTTAATCTGTGGGTGGGTGGGTGGAGACTTTACATACGTTAATTTTTGCTGAGTTACAAGAGAAGAAATCCCTTCTTAAACAATTTAATAAAGAAAAAAAGAATGATAGCAAAAACAAATTGTTTGTCATAACGTAGACAAAATGGAAAACGATGAAGGTCTTGTTGTTCAAGATCGCAAGGCGTATCTTAATCAGTGTGTCCTATGTCCTTGCTCTCAATGCAAGCTGGCAATTAGATGAAAATGTCGATTGTCTATAGAACACGTACGACGCTTTGGCGAGTTTCAATCTGAGATCATTGATCAGGCGATTGCGGATTTTCAGCAAACGGTAAGAAAAGTTAATATCAATCGTGCATTGTACTTGCAAGCTAATTGAATACCATATACAAGAAGATTGGGTGTGGCTAGCAAATTTTCTATCTAGGGAGGTGACGTCTCGTCCCAAGGAGGAGTGCACCCTTTGCGGCCAATTAGAAGAGTTCGTGGGTGTCCGATGGATGGAGTGCATGAGCCAATCCACCACTTGGAAGGCACTGCCCAATCTATACTATCAATACCAGAGGAGACAAGCATCCTTTCAGACCTACCTACAATCTTGGAGCCTGAGATGGAGGCAATGATCGATGCATTGATTCCCATGGATGTCGCGACTTTTGATCCGCTTAGAGAGGAAGCATCCATACCATTATATGATGGGTGCCGAGTATCTCGCCTGAAGACACTGCTTGCACTCCTAAGTGTGCAAGCAAAATACGGGTGGAGCGATGTGAGTGTGACCAAGTTGTTCAGGTACCTTGTATGTATGCTTCGTTGATTTCTTTTCGACACTATTATTAAAAATATTTGTGCTTTTTCAAGGTATTTTATGATTTTTTAAAGGTTATTGAAATATCATATATTACCACTTGCAAATATCATGCTTGAGTCTCGTGATGATGCACGACATGTCTTACCAAAGCTTGGCATGGACTACAACAACATCCATGCATGTATCAATGATTCCATACTGTTTCAACGAGAATATGAGACTATGGAGACATGTCCAAAGTGTGGTGCTCACAGGTATCGACAGGACTTGCAAGGGCAAACCATCCCTCAAAAAGTTCTTAGACACTTTCCACTTATTCCCCGCATAAACCACATGTTTCATACGTCTGGCATGGCGAGCTTGACAACGTGGCATGCACAGAATAGATCCACAAATGGAGTTCAACAAATATCAGTGGATTCACGCGCATGGAGCCACATTGACTCTACCTTCCTAGGCTTTGCCGGAGAGCCAAGGAATCTTCGGCTCGGTCTTGCAATGGATGGCGTGAACCCATTCGGTCTGCACTCAACTTCTTATAGTGTGTGGCTTATAGTCCTTGTCAACTACAATATCCCTCCATGATGGTCACATGCAGCTACCTCATGCTCCTTGGGTTTTGGTCCACTAAAGAAGGGCGCATTGTGAAGCAAGTAGTCAAGTCTATCCGCACTCCGATGGGTATGATACATTCTCTCAGGTCTGCATTTTCTAAAGACGACCAATTATCAGGGCTAAAATCCTATGACTGGCATAAGATATGTCAGGTTTGTACTACGAATGGATTATAATTGGCATGCGCATTTTGCTATTTGGAGTGTAGCCATTGTTCATAATGCTTTCTCATTTATGGCAGTTTGTACTACCGATCATGATCGCAGGATGCCTTACTCCAGAAATACGTGGGACCATTTGCAGGTTGTCGACTTTGGTGCAATGGATCTCATAGAAGGAGGTTGACATGTCCTCTATTGAATCTGTGAGGCGGGTAGCAGTGGAGACGGTCTCTCTCTTTGAGAAATACCTGCCTACCAATATGCTCGCGATACAAATCCACCTTCTTGTGCATCTTGTAGATGAAGTGGAGATTGCTGGACCTGTCCATACGCGATGGATGTTCTTCTTGGAGCGCTTCATGAAAACCCTGAAAGGCTTTGTGCGACAATGAGCTCGGCCAGAATGTAGCATGGTTAAAGGTTGAATGGTGTCTAAGGCGCTAGTGCATATTTCACAATGGCTACCAACGACGGTGGTCCAGACAACAAAATGCTATGGTCGCTGAAGGACAATGATTGATTGATCGGAGATGTGGTGGTTGGAAATGGGGTAGAAAAAAGAATAGATGCTACAATGGAGGAGAAGGTGAATCGCTTTTGTATGTTGCACCATGCCTCTATGGAGACGTGGCTCGCCAAGTACTAGATCTCTAGGCAAGATCGAGAGGAAGCGCGATCTGAATTTCGACGTAGTACGCGCCATCGACCGATTCGATATCTCAAGGGCATGGAGGAGATGGCGCGGTTCATGTCAACACGATGGTTGCATGGAGCTTTGACCGCAACATCTTGTGAAGGGGCGGAGGTCTCAATGGAGAAGTGGGAATTCTCGATGGGATGTAGTCCAAAGGTGATGACGTGTTTAGGATTTGTCATATCTATATTTTATATGTGATAACTAATTTGAGTGTTTCAATGTACAATACAAAATATATAGTGCAACATGGTCACGCGGACGGCATTTTCACGTGGAGTGTATTGACAAAATGCACTCCACAATGGACTGTGGTACCATGGCAAGGTTTGAGTAGGAGATCCGACGACAAGCAACGGATCCAAACACGGTTATAGATGAAATGGAGTATTTTGGGAACTTGCAAAGTATTGTTACGGTAAATTTCCATAGCTTCTCCATGATACTATTCGATGTGCAGTGGTTCAAAGTGGTACTTGAAGAAGCTAGAGCAACAGTTCGACGAGGTCCATCTGGATTTCTCGAAATAGATTCCAAAAAAATTGGATGGATTTGCGCGACACCTTTGTGTTGCCGGCCCATTGTGAACAGGTGCATGAACTCATTTGTTTATTAATTATATTACGACGTGGTACATGTCACAATAGTTTAATATACAGGAGTCCAAAAATTCTTTGAGAACGAGGTGGACTCATCCTTTTGTGGTGACATGTCTATCGACCTTCTAGTGTATGCGAAGTTGTATCAGGAGATTATCATGGGACCATAGGATACTTCATACTTGGAGCATCCACTTACTCAATTCGTTGACTAATCACTTATAAGGGTACATAAGATATCCATTTTAAGTGAGATCATTTTTTAAGGACTTATATTACCATGCTTTGTATGATTTAAATTGATTATGCTAATATCATTTTTTGTCTGTGCAGGTGCCCTTTTCTCAGGATGACTCAAGGGATGAGCGATGAGGAGTTGCAAGATATCTTCACGCACATGTCTCTAGATCAGATGGCGAGATTCAGAGACATGGCAGACCAGGAGCTGACTCGGACATCGTTAGACTGCTCTACTAGATCTACTTCGATGCAATCAGATGCTTCAGCTTCGAGCAGACGCAGTCGACGCTCCAGACTTGGGCCAGAGGGAGGGAGTGCTTCAGGGTCAGGGGGATGTTGTAGAGATACGGAGGCATTGAGCCCACGGTCTACACAGGATACAGGTGCGACTCCTCGCTCTCGTGGCGGTTCCAGGGAGCGTGGCTTAGGTGGATGCTGTGGAGGCACGGACACAGTGTCTCCGTCTCATCGTTTTGCTGGAGTTGCATCACCTCCAGGATTTGTCACACTTGCAGGGACGTCTACTCCAATTACTCTGACTTTTGCTCAACCGTCTGCAGGTGGCACCCCTATGGGTGCTACTCCGATAGATACTACCTCGGTTGGTATACCGGATGTATAGGGGTCTCCAAGAGCGTGGACGCAGGTGGGAGAGGACCCATCTTAGGCATACCCCAAAGGGATATGCCTATCTTGTCGATGATAGGTCAGGAGCCATCATCATGAATGATGAGGGGAGGAGGGTGATGGCTCGCATGAGAGAGTTGTGCCAACAAGTTTTTCGGCACAATATCTTAGATCATTGAAAAAACATACCAGAGGGGAGCAAGGACTATATAGTAGCATCCTTGCATGAGGAGTTTCCGGTTCCAGCCATAGCAGATAGATTTTCTATGGGCTGGATGATGGACTGCATGCATGCATATATGTCACACAGACGATCAGACACACGCAAGGCACTCAAGGGTGGGGCTGCAAAGCCCTAGTGGCTAGACGCGGACAATTGGGGCCAACTGAGGGAGGAGGCTACAGATTCTCCAGGACATTGGAGTCAGTAGCGTGAGGCGGCGAGGGCACGACTAGAGGCCGGAGTGGTCCATCATCTTGGCAGTGGTGGCCATAGGACATATCTGGAGGACTTTGTAAGTTTTTCTTTTGTTTTGCTTGCTTATTTTTTTGCAATATCATTTGTATGGACAATCATGTTTCTAACAGTTAGTATTTTGTTTTCTTTGTAGCACTCCATTACAAATCACGATTCGACCAGCCTTGAGACTCGATATGCAGAGAGGCACGGTCTCACTGCATTGATCGACTGATTGTATAGACGCGGCGGCCCTGTAAGTCACTCATTTTTCTTGTCCATAGTTGCCATGTTTAATTAGAATGCACTATTGTATGGTGGACTAATGTGTAGTTGTTTCTTTTTTTGCAAAGTCCGTTCGATGCTCCTTTGCGGCGGGACGAGCTTTCGGATGGCAAGGATATGTAGCTCGCCCTTGGATCCCTGGAGCTCACACACCCTTCTTTTTTGGTCGCTTGATGTATCAGTGTTATGATTTCAATACACTTTGTTTTTGTTTACACGAGCATTGTACACAGTGCAGAAACTATTTTGTATGGCCCAAATAAAGCACACAGTGCTATACAAGCTACCCTACCACAATTTTTTTTCATGTTACCATTGCTATTAGCGTCGCAAATTTACCTACACGCGTCGTTATTTGCATCATTATTAGCATCGCTATTTGTGTCGGTATCAACGTTGCAAATACCGATGCAAATAGCGATGCTGATAACGACGCTAATACTGATTGTTCTATGGCATTGCCAATAACGATGCTTTTTGCGACAACAGGGGAAAATTTTGTTATTTACATTTTCGTCGCTTTTAACGTCGATATAAGGCCTATATCTTGTAGTGAACTAGGTCTACCGATTCGAGGATGCATTGATCTAGCATTGTACATCTAAGCTTGCATATATCCTTGCTGAGGTGTTTGTTGATCAACCCATCTAAAAATATGGATATTAGATGTTCTTGGGTTGGTAGTTCAACTTCAGGATATCGTGCTACATTTTTTTGTAGTCTAGTTGTAGTATCATTTACGAATTCACCCAAATTTTGCTTGAATTTATGGATCCCTACCAAGCTCTCATTTTTTATAGCTTGCTTTGAAAACTCTTCTATGAATTTTTCATTCAAGGTATCTAGGTCTTTAAAGCGTGTTAGATCTAATTTGAGAAACAAGAGAGAGCCTTGCCCTCCAAGAATAATCCAAATCCTTCTAATTGGGTATAGAGATCTATGACCTCTTCTACTCATTGCACTTGTTTGAAATGCATCACGTATTTGTAAGGATCCTCATTTCCACAATAAACATTTTCATGACCCACTTCTTCAGCTATGATGGGCATACCGGATTCGAATAGATATTTGTGTACTTGACATCCATTGGTGGGGTATGATCAGCTGTATGGATCCTATGGTTTGGGTTGTGTGATTGGAATGGCCTATGATTGGCCTGGTGACCACCGTTTTCTGTATCAAATTCACATATTGCTGCAACACATGCTGCATTGGTATCTTGTATGAAGTTTGTTGGCATCCTGTCTTGCATTTTCTCCACATTTGGCACGGCTATCTCCTCATCGAAGGGATTTCTCCACATTGTTGGTGTAACACTCACAGTGGTTCGCATGGAATTTTCTACATTTGGCAATTAACCTATGATTGGAAATCCCATGTATGTGTACTCACTAGCCTCTTGTAAGACCTTGTATTGCTGACTGTTTGCATCTATGAACAAGATGTCCATGATTTATAATTTTGTATTACATAGAATACTCAAAGAGCATTCTCATGATAATAAAGGCCCATGTTTGGATCATCAATCAAAACACATTTGATTCAAAACATGTTTACTTGCTCGCACCCATCTAGGTTAGGCACATGAGGTAATTTGCATCGTGTTTGCACAATTTGGCCTTTATAGTGGCCTACCCAAGGCATTTATCTCAAGATGCTTATCAATGATTAGGTACTTTGTTCTATCGAGTCCTAGGTACCCATCTTCTTGGCAAAATACCTACAAATTGCCAATAACATCCACTTAATGGTCCTTGACATTAGCCACAAATCTACCAACTTGGTCTTGGTAAATCTGGGCATCGTATCAATTCTCACATAGAAATCCTAGCCATGTTTGAGCATGAACTCGCTCTATGATTTCATCAACATTCTCATTTGCAATAGGTTCCAACGTGCTATTTTCCTAATTCATACTAGAATTTTCTCTATCCTCAAATAGGTTATCTTGTCTAGGCATGGTTTGGCCGGCGGTCTTGTTTGCAATATGCTTCTCAAATCCAGGTGGAGGAAGCATCTTTGCTAGCAAGGTTTGCTACATGATCTGGTGCTCACTATTAAATTTGGCTCGAGTGCCAACAATTTAGCAACTTATAGCCAGATGGTGTGGGTAAGGTGGATTGAGACAGAACTCTTGGATAATCAGGTGGTCTCCATTTTTTTCATTAGAAAACAAGCCCTCCACAAGCTTGTGTACTAGATCAACTTTTTTTTTAAAGTCTTTTTTAAAATAACCCCCTATGAGCATGTGTACTGGCCCAACTTTTTTTATGTGAGTTTTTAAACGTCCCACAAGCATGTGTATTGGCCTTGGGTTGAGGGGTTGGGTGCAACTGGTTTGGGATGACTATCTCAATTTTGGTTGGGCTTGGTCTTGGATCTAATGACTAGGAATTTGATAGGTGTGTGACTTCAAAGGAAGGCACTGAGTAGCCGTGAGATGTGCAACACACTATGATGTACCTATATGATGTGTATAGACATGGACATGTGTGTGCATGTACATCAAACTCATCAAGTCTATGGATGTGACCATGTACGATTAAAAAATGATGTTGGGTGTAAGCACATCTCCAACTTATAGGTGAGTGATCTATGTTTGTGGTAGTCCACCAATTGCTCCCAATGCATGTCCAAAGTGATCCGCACACCCCATATGCTCAAGTGAGATGCAAATTTCCAATGACAACACACAAGATGTGAAATTCAACTAGCAAAATCTAAATTAACTTTAAAAATGCAAACATATGTAAAATTAAATTCTAAACTAAAAACGCAAATCAAATGCAAACATGAATGACTTGGCATCATACAATACAATCCAAAACACACATGCAATGTAATCCTACTAGCCCATGGACAGACAACATGTTTTTATTTTTATTTTTATTTTTATAGGCCTATCGAAAATCCAACTAAGCTAAAAATGGAGAAAAACACTAGATGGGAACCTACCACAATCCCGGACAAACTAAAGAAGATGTGTGTGACTGTTGAACTCGTGCTAGTCTAGGCACTCGTCTCCAACAATATTTGTGGTGCGAGGGGTGTTTGTAGCTAGCGGGAACTAAACATAATGTCTACAAAGACGTGGCGTAGTAACAACCCGACTAGTGCTTGGAGGAGGCGATGGCGCAGGTGTCAAAAGGCCACCCGAGCTAACAACAAGTCAACACAGAATCAAACACGTACAATGAGGACATCTATGATTGTAGCATGTATGGCCAATCAAACAATCCGGAATGCTATCTAACACTCTACACTAGCTAAGTAGAAGCCTGTATAGGTCACAGCCAAACTACTTAATCACCAAAATCCAACCAAATGAGAGGCAAGTGTAGCGAGTCTCACGCGCAGAGCGCAACTCATGGATCCACTACAAAATAATCTTACTTTTGCTAATTGGTGACACATGATGGGAATTACTCACACCTAGATTGGAAGAATTCTATACAAATTGGATATCAAAATCGAATAAAATATGTGAGGACTTCAATGTGTTTGCACTCTACCCCAAACAATAGGGTCTTTAAGTAAACCTCAACATATATAATTATTGTAGAAAGAATCTAGAAACTTATTGAGATGGTTATCTTCGACAAGCATTATTACTTTTAAGAGATTTTTAAGGTGAAAACAAAGGCAATATACTTCTTGCTCAAAACAAAAAACTTGTGGATTTGATGAGATTTACTTCGAAGTAGCATATCTATACCTCTAAGTCCACTCATTTTTTGTACTCAGCTGCACATCTGGGAGGCGTGGGAAGTGCTCATTGGTGGGGAATGTAGTAGTTGTGCCCCAATCAATGAGCCCTACATATACTTCTCCATCATTAAAAAAATGTAGCATGAAGGTCTTTCCATGGAGATCATTATGCATGAAGTTGTTATCATGCATAAATTCAATTATACAAAGTAGGCCATTGATGATATGGAATAGATTTTGGGTCACTATCTGAGTAGTGCCCTTTGTGTCAATTACATCTCTTGCCACTGGATGTGAGCCATCGCGTCACATGGCTTGCATCCACTACTCTAGATGACCACCACTCCAATACCTATAAATTACCATAAGATTGGATTCATCACGTAGTACCAGGCTTTGGGGAGCTACTATTTCCCTATGCTATTTAGGAGCTTGGGTAGCTTTGGAAAATAAAGCTACATCTTTAGATATGCTTCCCCCCTTCTTAATGACTTTTTTGCAGCATAGATTTCATCTAAAAACTCGACGTCTTTCACTTTCACTTTGCAAACCTATGCAAAAGACTCTTCATTGCAAAACGAGCCCCTTGGATATGCTAAATCATGGACTGACATAGCAAGGACATGTGCGGTGTTTGATACCTCACCACCTAGGATGAGGATGCATATATTAAGGTGGATCTCCCTTAGATATGTGTTTGCTGGTAACATTAATCTGCCCAATGATTCACATGATTTTGTTACAAATCTTGTCACTTGTGAGCAATTCATAACACACCAAAAATAGGTTCCTAATGTCTAAATCTGTCTCTGAAGCGTGAGTTGAAACTCTGACACATTAGAGAAAGCCTTTCCTTTGTTGTATAATGTAGACATGATGCTCTAAGATTCCTAAATCTGCTTCTAAAATGTGAGACAAGCTCTAACACATCAAAAAACAAATGCATATACACATGATGCCTTTCGGATATGAGCCAAGGATCCAACACACTAACAAGCACGTTGACACACATTCACATGATGCCGCTAGAATGTGAGGCAAGCTTCTAACACACCAAAGGCATCCACATACATTCATGAATCACAACACCTTTGGAATGTGAACCAAGGCTCTAACACACCAAAGATTCACGTACACTTATATTGAAAAAACAAGCATAAATTCTAATTGTACCTAGTAGTCTACTCTCCTATACTCCGTTGTCTACTAGATGTGATCTCCTATCTTATAGGTGCTCTCTCTCTCTCTCTCTCTCTCTCTCTCTCTCTCTCTCTCTCTCTCTAAAATTCAAAATATTGTTCGATCAAAATGCACTTTGGGACCTATATATACATAAATATTTCGATCGATGATCTTTCAATCAATGAATATTTTGATCCAATTAGACTCAATCAATAAATTCATTGCTTGAAATAAATATTGATTGAAAAAAGTTCTGATTAAAATGTAGATTATACAAATATATGCAATATTTTGGAAGAATAATGTATTTTAATGAATAATGCTTGAGCAGGGCAATAAGAGGCTCAAAAGGTCAGGGGAAACCTCATTTTCCCTCAGACATTGAGAGAGAGAGCTTGAGAGAAAGACTATGAGTGCAGGTACAGAAGGGATTCGATCCAGTTATTTTGCTGTCGCCCAGCCATTTCAGGTATTCCTTGACCTTCTATGTATTGTACTTGATTGATCTAGAAAGTTGGAACTTGTACCAGGACCTACAAGTGTGGCATTCGCCATTCGCGCCCTCGCAACTGCGTCATGGCAAACGTAGACGCACCAGGTTGCAGGTACGCGAGTCCCAGAATCGGACACTCCGATCGTCTGTTGACACCACAAGTCAGACCAACTACGCGATCAGACCATCTGACTCTACCACTCCGACCTTGCCACGTGACAATAGAACCCATTTTTAGACTCGAACCAGTCAGACCGACCAAGACTAGGATCGGACCACCTGGTCCGATCGGACAATCTGACTTGGACAGTTGGACCACCTAGAATCAGATGGTCCGATTCTGGTAATCAGACCTACTAGGCCGAATTTGGATTTTTTCATATATTTGACCTATAGACCCCGAAACCGACATAGAGGCAGATCTATCACTAAACTGAGATCTAGAGCAAGTAGTTCAAAACTTGGATATGAACGGTCCTTCAAATTGCTTATGGTGTTTACCGTAACAGCCCTGCGGGCCCCCCCGGGCCCCCGTAGAGGGGGCTCTGCCCCCTCCGCACCTCCCCCAAGTAGGCTGGAGAGAAAACACGTGCCATGACAAGTCAGAAAGCAACAACATCAAGCTACAACTATGAGGATGACTAGATATGACAGTCTTGATGATAGGTGTACCTTGAATAGCACTGCACTGATGATCCAAGACATCAGTGGAGAATCCACATCTGGTCATGCAGTTGGGGATGTGCTTGGGCCATTGCTTAGCCCAAATCCTAAGACTAACCATTCAAAACTACCATATCTAGTGCGAAAAGCTGTTTTTGGGATATCTTCTTCTGATATATGTGAATCTGGTGGTAGCCTGACCTAAGGTCCATGTGGCTAAAGTACTTACCTCCATGTAGCCTATCTAGGAGGTCCTCCACTAGAGGCATGGGATATTTGTTTTTTATGGTGATTTTATTAAGGACCCTATAATCTACACATAGTCTAAGCCCCCATCGTTCTTCTTAACAAACAATGCTAGAGCACCAAAGGGGGACTTGTTGGGGTAGATGAAACCTTATTCTTGTAATTCATAAATTTGCTTCTTCAATTCCATGAGTTCTGTGTGATTCATTCGATAAGGGCTCTAGCCAATGGGGCGAATCCTGGAATGTGCTCAATTTTGTGATCCACATCTCTTATGGGTGGGAGACCCTTGGGTAGTTCTGTCGGTATTACATCTTTGAACTCCTTGAGTATTTCTATCACTTCTGAGTTACTAGTTTGGGGTCTGGGCTTCTTGGTGATCTCCTACTCAATGGGTCGAATCATACATTGATAGACCATGTCTCCTTGATTAACAAATTTCTCCACTTGCTTGGCACTACACGTCATGATGCGTGGCCTAATAGAGTTCACTTGACACGGTGTTGCTTGGGTTGGCACCCTTAGTTGGTTTGGGCTTGACTTCGCTGTTTGGCAAGCAGCTCTAGCCTTGTTCTCCTTTATTTGCACTTTGATTGGTGTTCTGCCTAGTAACTACATTCTTTCAGAGGGTACTCTGATGCCTTCTCCTTGTATATCTAGCATCATCTCATTCACTCCCTTTCCAAACATTGCAATGGCATATTTATCATAGAGTTCCAAGCCTAAGATAACTTCAAAATCATACCCATGGGGATTACTAAGACGTTGAGCTTTGCTTTCCATTTTCCAGTTTTTATTTGTACTACAAAGACTTGTTTCACTTCTTTGGCCTCTCCTTGCGCGAATGTTATTGTTAATCCTTCTCGGGCCTTGGACAATTTCAATGCGTGTTTGGCTGTGCACCCTGGTGTGATAAAGTTGTGAGTGGCCCCTGTGTCCACCATAATGGCATGATTCCCTTCGCTTACTCTACCTTTGATGTATAAGTGGTCGACTGCTGCTACGCAGGCCACCATGCAATGGGGTCGTGCACTAACTGTTTCCACCCTTGGGTGGTCCATGCTTTCCTCACTTCCGTTAGGTATTTTGTTAGATGCTCGGGTGAGGTTGCTCCATTCATCTCTAACTTTGAATTTTTCCATCTTTGGAATGAAGTAATCCTTGAGTTCTTCCCATGAAAAGATGGTGTGTCCTTGCTTATATTCCAACAGGTACCAAAAACTAGCAGCGTTCTCCTCCAAGTAGATGGCTGCCACCTCTACCTTCTTATCTTTAATGATCTTGGCATACTTCAAGTATATGTCCACCTCTGCGATCCACTTCTTTAGAACTAGACTGTCTCTCTCTCCTTTATACTTGGCGGGTTGGGGCATCTTGAATTTGCCATAGTCATCTTTTGAGCTATCACTATCTTCCTCTTCTCTATGGCTATGCTTCTTGTTCTTCTTCTTGTCTTGTTTCTTACTTCTTGCTTCTACTACCTTCTCCTTGTCTTTTCTTGTATCTTGTGCTCTCCTAGAAGTTTCCTCTCTCCCTAATCTATCTATCTCCTCTTGTGCTTTTTGCCTTTTCTCCTCTTCTTGTTGTTCTAACACCCATTCTCTATAGCCCTGCTCCACTTCTAATTTTCTTCTTATTTCCTCTTCCTCTTCCTTCATCTGCATGTTCCTCTAAATTGATTCTAGCATGCTTGACATACCCTCCATCTATCTCTCCGATTCAGCTAGCTTCTCCTCTTACACTACTCTCCATTCTTGCCCTCTACTATTCTTCCTCTCTTCCATTGTTGGGATGGGTACATTCTCTCCGTCCCTCTATGTGGTCGATGGGGTTGTTGATGCGGGGAAGCCGCATTTCGCCTTTGGTGTGGTGGTTGTGATGCGGGGAAGCCGTGTCACATCTTTAGATGGTTGGTCGTGTCAAAGTCGCCATGCCGGGGTGTCATGTCGGGGTCGTGGCATGACGTGGGTCGACAAGATGGGAGTCAACGCGACAAGGTTGACCCAACGTGGAATGACACGCCATGGGGCATCGCGACACAAGGCGACACAACGTGAGTCCTTTCGGCTCATTCTCTTTAGAGCACTAGATCCTTTTCTCCTACTTCTGTGAGCACTCCTTTACTTCGAGCAAGAGTTGCTTTGACACCAAATGTGATGCACCTGCACTCGTTACTCACTCAACATGGCACAAAAAGGTAACACAATATGTGAGAGCAAGGTATACTCTTGTATTATTCAATCAAAGAAATGGTACAACATAGGAACATCCTAGGACTACACCCTCGTGACGCTGCACATGAGAGGGTTTACCAGTGGGTATAGGGAATTGCACGTAGAGTAGAAACCAAGCAGGGCTCAAGTCACCACTTCTCCCTTTATAGGTGTTTTTGGTAATAATGCTATGGTATAGCTACAATGCCCTTACAAGGGGGAGTGCGCCACACCCCCTTCCTAGCGCTTACCTGACGCCCGCCTGCATCGTGTCCATCCCCTTTTGTAGCCATTATCTGGAGTACCAGAGCTACATATGCACATACACATACACGACACTTATCACACTCACAGCACCCTATTTTTAGTTTCCAGTTTTTAGCTTTTCATTCAGCACTTTTATTTTGGATAGCTGGACCTCATCAGTTGTATCACAGTTTGTCTCATAGGCCAGTTTTGGTCTTTAGAAGACGTTAATATAACTTTCTTTCTTTCTCTCTCTCTCTCTCTCTCTCTCTCTCTCTCTCTCTCTCTCTCTCTCTCTCTCTCTCTCTCTCTCTCTCTCTCTCTCTCTCTCTCTCTCTCTCTCTCTCTCTCTCTCTCTCTCTCTCTCTCTCTCTCTCTCTCATATTCATATAAAGACAAAAAAAGAAAAAAACATTATTTAATTTCTCCTAAATTGAGAAATTAATTAATTAGTCACTTAATTAATTTATCAACTAAATAACTTTTGTAATTAGTTAATTACTAATTATTAGTAATTATTATATAATTAATAGTTAATCAAATATTTAGTTATTTAGTCAATTAGTAATTACTTAATTAGTTACATAGTAATTAAGTAATAGTAATTACTAATTAATCTAACTAAATAACTTAATTAGTTAATTAACTTACTAATTATTTAATTATATAATTATTTTATTAATTATACTAAATAACTAACTAGTTAATTAACTAATAGTAATTACTATTAATTAATAATTAATTAAATGCAATTACTAATAGTACTTACCTTCAATTAGTTTTTATTAACAAATAAACTATTAATTAATAAATTAATTAGTAATTATTTTGTAATCAATTAATCAAGTAATTAATCAGTAATTACTTATTTAGTAATTAACATTTCATTAATAGTAATTAAAAACAGTTAATTACCAATTAATTAATTAACTAATCATAATTACTATTAATTAATAATTAAGTAATGGTAATTACTAATAGTAATTACAATAAATTAGTAGTTAACTAATAGTAACTGCAAATTAGTTAATATATAATTTTAGCAAGCTAACTAATTAACCAATTAATTACTATTTGATATTAATTAGATAACTAATTAGTTAATTAACTAATTACTAATTAATTTAAATAATTAACTTAATAATTAAATGAACTTACTGATAAATTAATTAATTATACTAAATAACTAATTATATTACTAATTATTTAGTAAAAAAAAAAGTGAATAAAATTAATTATTAACTAAATCAAAAAAGTAACTAGTAAGGATTTAATTAATTATTAACCAAATTTACTTACTAATCAATCTAGTAATTAATTTAGTACTAAAAAAAATTAAGTAATAGCTTTTTTGAATAACTAATTAATTAGTAACTTTTAAATTTTAATTATTTAATAAGTAAGTAATTATTTAAGAACTAATTAGCCAGTTAATTAATAATTAGTTAATAATTAATTATTTTAATAAAAACCAAGTAACTAATTATATAACCATTTAAGAAAATAAGAAATTAATTATTAATTAATTAATATTATTATATTTATATTAATTACTTAGTTAATAAATTAATTACTTAAAATTAATCATTAATAATTAACTTTTAATTAATTACTTAGCCAATAAAATTATATGTTGATCGATTAGTTGAAATTAATAACTAATTGTTAAAAATTAATAACTACTAATAAGAAATTTAGTAATAACCAATAATTAATTCTTAAAATAAATAACTAAAATTTATTATTTATTATTTATTAGTTATAAATTAATTAAATATATTTAATTAGTTATAAATTAATTTTTAACAAACAATAAATATCTTTTATACAAGTAGTAATTGCTAGTGGTAATATTATGTATTTATTTTATTTAAAGATATTAAATAATTTTATCACATAGTTGTTTTGTAATTAGAAATATGTATTGCTCAATTAATTAATATTAATCTATTAATTGATTTTTTATTGAGGTTATATAAATTGAATAATATTTACGAAGATTGTATCTGTTAGTTTGTTGATTAGGTAACTAGTATATAAATCAAATTATATCAATTAAATTATTAATGAATTTTTTAATTATTTATAGTTAGCTTGTTTTTTATTCATGTATATCAACCAGTTTATAGATTAATTAGTTATTATAGTAATCAATTAATATGAAGTGAACCATTGATATATTAATATTATTTAACTTGTTTATTAATTTATATATTACTATTAATCATTTTATATAAATCAATGTATTGTGATAATAATAATAATTAATCAGTTAATATGATTGTACATTAATCCGTTAGTTGTATGTGATTTTTTTAAAAATGAAATGAAGAGAGAGTGCAAGTGCATGTAGATTAGGATGCTTCTACCTATCAAGAAAGGGATCGTCGGCGCCTACATCTATCTTAATTATTTGGGTTTAGGGTCTAGGGTATGAGAGAGTATGTGCATGGAGCTTTTCTGGGAAACCTCCATTTCTTGTTTCATATATTCCACTTATTCCTCCTATTCTCTTGTACATATATCAAGCACCACTACCACCCCTACTACCACCACCATCATTGTCGTCACCGCCTCCACCACCACTATCACTACCACCTCCACCACTACCGTCCCCTCCCATGTTTCTCCCCCCATGTTAATTACCTCAAGTACATGTCTCTCTCTCATATATATATATATATATATATATATATATATATATATATATATATATATATATATATATATATATATATATATATATATATATATATATATATATATATATATATATATATATATGCAACTTCTTGATTCTCCCTCTCTTACACTCAACTTCTCTCTCGCTGCTTGCTTGGGTAGTGTCCTTAGGCTCATTCTAGACAATAAATTAATTACTTAAAATTAATCATTAATAATTAACTTTTAATTAATTACTTAGCCAATAAAATTATATGTTGATCGATTAGTTGAAATTAATAACTAATTGTTAAAAATTAATAACTACTAATAAGAAATTTAGTCACTTGCATCACTGCTTTCATGTAGTAGTCGAGTTAGCTTCATCCTCAATAGATATTTTTGCTTGCTAGAGTTCTTGATACATTGCGGAGACTTGTGAACTTTGGTGTTGTTGTCAAGGATGAGTGCCTAGACTAGTATGAGGATTTTGACTAGTAGTTAACCTTTAGCTCGTCCAAGACCATCCTAGGCTTGCACTCGTGAACTTTGGTGCCATTGCTGTGGATGAGTTCCTAGACTAGTATGAGGATTCTGACTAGTAGTTAACCTTTAGCTCATCCACGACCATCCTAGGCTTATACCTAGTGGTTTTTAGCATTTTGGATACCGATAGTAGATGTAAAAAATATATGGAGCATCCTTAGGATCGATCATATATGTATGGTGTGTATTTTCGCTTATGTTCATGAGTGGAGTCTACATTGTATGCGTGTTTAGCTGTGTTTGTGTGTAGACTTAGGTGTTTGGATTGTTTTTCATTTTTGTCTACATTTTTTTGTTTATTTTACGTTTTTTATTTAAATTAGGAGTAGGATTATTTTTGCATATTAGCATTGATTTGTAGAGGCATGAATTTGTTTGACACCCACAACTAGGCCACACACACATCCATCTCATTTTCCACATCCATGCACATACATTGCATCCTGTATCCACATACACACATTCATCCCATATCCACATACACACATTCATCCTGCACACACACACACTCTCTCACATACACTTGCACACGTACACCACTCATTCTCATCCATATTCACACATCATATCCCCTCCACTGTTCACAACAACCATAACTACCTAGTGCCATAGTTACTAGCTGAGTTACCTTCATGACCACACATGTCCTTGCAAAAGTTAGCGCCATTCCAAGAGCCTCGCTTGAATTCTGGAAAACTCTCTCACTACCATCGACTCTCTCACGACCACTGGACATCAACTCTCTTATGCCCTATTTGAATCCAGTGGCTCCAGCTATCTCACGGCCATGTATGCTTTCTTCTAGTCATTGCATCCTTGCACAAACCAAGCTCCTATCCTCCATAGACTATTGAAGGTCCCTTGCCATAATTTTTCACCCACTCTGTATTTTGTTGTCTATTGTGTGTTTGTTTTTTCAAGCACTTGCATTGTTTTGTCTTTGCTCTTGTGCTTCTTTATAGCCACTAGACCATGTTAAGATTGTGGGAGAGAAGGAATGAGTCTCACTTGTAGCTTTCTTGCTTGCACAATGGGGGAATACACACAAGGGTGGAGGCTGAAAACAGTTTTCCTCTTCTTAGTTATATAAGCCAAAAGAACTCTAGTACAAGGAAATAGAAGAACCCTATATATGGGTCTCAAACCAAACTCAACTAACTAAGGTGGCATTCTAACTGAGCCACGAACTAGAGTAGATAAGGATAGCTATCATGTAGCTATTATTCATGGGCGGTATACCAACCGCATCTGCAACTGACACGTCAGTGACATAAATGCACAACGGTCACCCTGGCATATCACGAGTGGAGCTCGATATCTCAACACTCCCCCTCGAGCTCAATCCTAATTCCTGCAAGCAGGTCTCTGAACTTGCACAGCTTCTCTGCGCCCAATGCCTTCGTGAATATGTCAGCTACCTGATCCTCTGTGCTGACATAAACTAGATCAATAAGACCTAGTAAAACCCTCTCCCGCACATAGTGATAATGCACCTCAATGTGCTTTGTTCTAGCATGATAGACTGGGTTATTTGCCAAGTGTATACTACTCATGTTGTCACAATAAATGGCAACTGGCCCATCTGTAGACTGATGCATATCATAGAGTAGCTTATGCAACCAAGCTACCTCACATGCAGCCATTGCTGCACCCCTGTACTCAGCCTCTGTGATCGACAAGGCAACTGTAGGCTGTTTCTTGCTGCTCCAAGTGATTGCAGCACTCCCAAAAGAGAACACATATCCACTGGTAGATTATCTATCAGAAATGCTACCAGCCCAATCAGCATCAGTGTATCCATGCAACTGTATCTGAACCCCAGTCTCATAAAATAGTCCATACTGCAATGTGGACTTCACATACCTGAGTATGCGTCTAGCCGCATCCAAATGCAGTTTCCTTGGAGCTTGCGTAAACTGACTTACCAATCCAACAACATAGCTCAAATCTGGCCTGGTAATAGTCATATAAATCAAGCTTCCTACTATGCGTCTGTACATAGTAGGGTCTTCCAGAAGCTCACCTGCATCTGCGCTCAGCTTCACATTCTGCTCCAAAGGAACTGAAATAGGCTTACAGCCTGTCATCCCATATTTGGACAGCATGTCCAATCCATACTGCCTCTGCAAGAGCTGTATCCCACTTGGTGATCTAATCACCTCAATGCCCAAGAAATAACGCAGCTCTCCCAAATCCTTCATCTCAAACTTCTGCTTCAATAGCATTTTCACATGAAGGATATCTTCATCACTGTCACGTGTCATAATCAAATCATCAACATAAATGATAAGTAGCATAATACATTTCTCTGT
Source organism: Lygodium microphyllum (assembly GCF_053477565.2). NCBI lineage: Eukaryota > Viridiplantae > Streptophyta > Polypodiopsida > Schizaeales > Lygodiaceae > Lygodium > Lygodium microphyllum. Next base: position 121,751,094 of record NC_141144.1, on the reverse strand, counting down.
TTTTCTCACATAGAGTGAGAAATCTGCCTTGGAAATCTAAAAGCCAATAGTGACAAGATACTGTCCTATCTTGTCAGACCATGCTCTAGGTGCTTGTTTCAAGCCATACAAGGCTTTCTTCAACCTGCAAACAAACTCAGGATGAACAGCATGCACATAACCTGGTGGCTGCTCCATATATACCTCTTCTTGCAAATCACCATGCAAGAAGGCATTCTTTATATCCATCTGATGTAAAGACCGTTCCTTTGATGCAGCCATAGCAATGACTACTCTTACGCTTGCCATCCTTGCAACCGGACTGAATGTTTCTTCATAGTCAATGCCATATGTTTGTGCATATCCCTTGACTACTAATCTTGCCTTGTATCTGTTCACAGAACCATCTGCATTGTGCTTCACCTTATAAACCCACTTACAGCCAATTGCATTCTTACCTTTAGGCAAAGGTACCAATTCCCATGTAGCATTTGCTTCCAAGGCATCCATTTCTTCATCCATGGCTTTCTCCCATTTTTCTTTTCCCATGGCTTGCTCAAAAGAAGTGGGCTCTGGTTCCTGTATCACTTTGACCATATATGCATAGTGAATGGTTGTAAATCCGTCATATTTTAGCCTATCCACAGGATACCTAGCTCTGGTAGACCTACGCAAAGTAGGCTCACTTCCAGGTGCTCTCAAAACATCCCTGGTCTTCCTTACTCCAGGTGTAACAATAGAGGGGATACCCAACTCATCATCAATGCTCTGTTCTGAGCCACTGGATTCACCATCCACATAAGAGTGACCTGCATTCACATCAAACATGGGCTGATCAACCTTCTCTTTTCCTTTTCGTGATACCTGCATACCACTATCTGCATTGCTTTGAGAAGATTTTCCTGATCTCAATCTGCCTGTCCATGGCGAAGAATATGAACCACTGCTAGAGGACACTCTAGGTCCACTAATATTTTGTGACTGCTGCTGTGAATTCTGTGCAGCATTACCATTTTGTGCATCTACATCATCAATCACATTTGCTCACTGTAAACTTACGAGTAGAAGGGTTATAGCATCTATACCCTTTTTACTGTAGAGAGTAACCAATAAAGATGCACTTCTCAGCTTTTGGATCCAACTTGGATCTCAACTCATCTGGCACATGTACATAGGCAATGCAACCAAAAATTTTCAAATGAGAAATATCTGGTTTCCTACTAGTATACCTCTCCTCTGGAGTCATCCCATGTATTGCTGCAGTGGGAGTCCTGTTCATTATGTAGACTGCTGTAGAAACTGCTTCAGCCCAATAAAAATCTGGCAGGTCTTTTTCATTGAGCATGGCACGAGATACCTCTCCAATATGTCTGTTTTTTCTTTCTGCAATTCCATTTTGCTATGGGGTATGACTGCATGAATATTGCTACTTTATCCCATGCTCCTGCAAGAACCTTGCAAACTCATTTGAGAGGTACTCTCCCCCTCCATCTGACCTTAGGCATTTTATTTGCAAGCCTATTTCTTTTTCAACCATAGCTTTAAGAGTTTTGAAATGCCCAAAAACTTCACTTTTCTTTTTCATAAAATACACCCAAAGTTTTCTGCTATAGTCATCAATAAAAGTAACAAAATAATGACAGCCTCCAAGAGATGCAGCTTTAGTAGTCCACACATCAGAGTGGATTAATTCCAATGGCTTCTTACTCTCTTGAACATATCTAGGAAATGGTTTCCTTGCCTGTTTTCCAAACTGACAGGCTTCACATACCTTATGCATTTCTGCAACCTTGAATTTTGGCAATCCTGCAACAATATTTTGGGCCTGCATTGATTTAAGTCGCTATACATTAACATCACCAATGTGTTTATGCCAGATATCAATATATGCAACTACACCGGTCCCATGTGCAAACATTGCTGCACTCAATTCAGGCATGTGTGCATCCAATGTAAACATTCTGCCCTTCTTATTTCCTTTTGCAATCAAGCGACCTTTATTTTTCATATCCTCAATAAAGCATCCATGAGGATTAAATATGACCTGCAAGCCCTGCTCAACCATTTGACCAACAGAAACCAGATTCTTGGTGATATTTGGGACATGAAATACATCGGACAGGTATTTCTTTTTCCCATCCTGCATAGACAAAGGAATTTTTCCAATCTGCACAATAGGATGTGCAGTATCATCACCAGTCTCCACAAATCCTGGTTTTTCCATTTTCCTTGCATCCTCCATCCATTCTGCATGACCTGTCATGTGGTTTGATGCACCTGAGTCAACATACCATACATCATTGCTTTCTTCTGCACTGGTCACAGAATTGTTCATGTGCTGCACCATAAACTAATGCTCATTTCTGTCATCACCCTGTCTACTAGAAGATGCATAGTTCCCTTGTTGCAGTTTTCCATTCATGATGTCATTCTGCTTTTTATAGCAGTCTTTAGCCATATGACCCATTTTACCACAGTAGTAGCATTCAACATTACTGTTTGCATTTTGGCCTCTTTGCCATCCACCACGACCTCTTTGGCTCCCCCTGCCTCTAGAGTTACCACGTCCTCCTCCATAGGACTGGTTTTCTTGAGTTTGCTGCATATTCTAATTTCTACCACGGCCTCCAGATCGGCCTCCTCTACCTTTGCCTCTACCTCTTCCAGCATTTGAGTAGAAGACAGTTTCTTTTGAAGTTCCTCCTGAAGAAGATGCACCACCATTTCTTTGCTCCTCAGAAATTAGAAGAGCAATCAACTCCTCAAAATCAGGAAATCTTTCACGAACGGAAATGGATGTTCGAAATTGTGCATAATCCTTTCCTAGACCATTCAAGGTCACAGAAACTAAATCATCATCTTCCACTGGCGACCCAATGGAAGCAAGTGCATCTATAATCTTCTTCACCTTCATGTGGTAGTCATTGATGCTCATATTTTCTCTTTGCACATTATGCAACTCTTGCTTGAGCTGCATTTTCCTGGCTTGAGTATTTGTGCTATACATTTTTGACAAAGTATCCCATGCCTCCTTTGGCGTACTTGCATCCTGAATATGCACAATCATAGAGTCTGAAATACTAATAGACGGCCAGTACATAACTTTCCTGGCTCTCTCATGCCATGCTTAAATGCCTACATTTGCTGTTGATTGGGAACATCAGGAAGAACTGGTTCTTTTTCATTTCCTGCAACAAATTCCCAATATCCTTTTCCCATAAGGAAATTCGTCATTCTAAACTTCCATGCTTGGAAGTTGTTCTTGTCAAGCTTTTCAGTGACAATCTGTGAGAGAGAATCAGACGCCATTACAGAACACTACAAAAAGTTCTGTCACTGCAAAGAACACAACTTCAACCTCACAAGGGCTAATCTGCAAAACTGATGAAAGTGGTATTTGACCACACAGTCACTTCCTAGTGACGATTTTGCATCAACAGGCAACAAGGATGATTCTGTAACTCCCAATGTCTCTGCACACAAGCATACGATGCAATTTCTATAGTAACTTTTCACCGACCTGTAGAATAGTGGTCGCACAGCATAAAATTGGGCCTTTTCCTGAGTGCGTGCAGAAAACTTCTGCCTCCAAAACAGGCCCTGAAATGGCCTCAAATCAAAAAAATAGAAAATGAAAGCAACACTGCTCCTCTTACCAAAACACCGCAAGCTTGGCTTGCTTTCTTGAGCTCCTTACCACAAACAAGGCTCTGATACCATGTCAAGATTGTGGGAGAGAAGGAAGGAGTCTCACTTGTAGCTTTCTTGCTTGCACAATGGGGGAATACACACAAGGGTGGAGGCTGAAAACCGTTTTTCTCTTCTTAGTTGTGTAAGCCAAAAGAACTCTAGTACAAGGAAATAGAAGAACCCTATATATGGGTCTCAAACCAAACTCAACTAACTAAGGTGGCATTCTAACTGAGCCACGAACTAGAGTAGATAAGGATAGCTATCATGTAGCTATTATTCATGGGCGGTGTACCAACCGCATCTGCAACTGACATGTCAGTGACATAAATGCACAATGGTCACCCTGGCATATCACGAGTGGAGCTCGATATCTCAACAGTCCAAAGCCCCGACCGTTAGCCAAACTTGACCATGACTAGGCCACCCGACCAAAAGGACCCCAATCGAAGACTAGAGACCCGCGATCCCCAACAACCAGCTAAAGGTCCCCTATCGAAAGACCTATCGAAAGACCAAAGGACCCTCAACCATTGGCATCCAGAGGCCCCAGCCCTCAACTAGAAGACCAAAGGCCTAGGCCCCCAACCGAAAGACCAGAGGACACCCCATCCCAACCTCTCCAACTTCTCGACCCTCGGTCACCCCAACAGCCTCAGAAACTAAGGCCCTGTTGGGAATAAGGTGCCATCGTGCCTTTTATATGTGCATGGATGTGAACACATCCTTAGCACATTGTACTTTCATATACATATATATATATATATATATAAACCTAAAGAGGTACACTCGTCATTGTACTCACAAATCGTACTCATTCTCACTCTCTACTCTGCACTCTCTCTCTTTGTCTCTTTGCTGACAACAAGCACTGTGTATCTCGATTCTTGCGCCACATGTGGCAACAAACTAGTATCAGAGCCATTAGGTTATGAACACTTCAGTCAAGCATGGATAGTTCCAGGGCTACACACAAGTCAAAAGAGTCAGAGCAAAACATGTGGTGCCAGGTGAGAGGGTTGGCGGGTTGTAGGCAAACGTAGCCTGCTTGATAGGACTAGTCAATAGGCAGGCTTGTCCAATAGGAGCGATGACAATAGTCATGACCAATGGGTGACTTCATGAGCATTGACAACTGCATGGGACCAACGCGGCACTAACAGCGGGACAGGAATGGAGACGACTTGGGCAACAGGGTTGCATGACAAATGTTGCAGATAGGATATGGCGGCCGCGCAACTAACGGGCATGTGTGGCGGGTGATAGGACTGCGAGTTGATGACACGTTGACAAGTCAACGCGTCGAGTCTAACAAACAAGCTCATTTTTCTTCGTCATTTTTGTCAAATTCTTGCAATTTTTCCTCTTCCACTACCAAGTGTTCACGTGCATAAGCACAAAGTTTAGATTTATGCAATCTTGGCCCAAAAATTTGGGCCTTTTTCCAAATTTGGGGATTGTGATGCAGAGCAAGACCATTTGTCTCAGAAATTGCAGGAATTTGTGACATTTTGCCTCCGACATTTGGGGCTTTTCATGTACATGCAAAACCATTTGTGATGCAGAGCAAGACCATTTGTCTCAGAAATTGCAGGAATTTGTGACATTTTACCTTCGACATTTGGGGCTTTTCATGTACATGCAAAACCATTTGTGATGCAGAGCAAGACCATTTGTCTCAGAAATTGCAAGAATTTGTGACATTTTGCCTCCGACATTTGGGGCTTTTCATATACATGCAAAATTGGGCTGAAATTTATCCAATTTCTCGACATTGATGCACATTGGACCCCATGCAATTTGGGGATTTTGCTGTTTGGGCGAAATTTGTGCGCCATTTCATCATTTTATGTACATGTGGGTTTAATTCCATGCAATTTGGATACCTAGAACTTGGAAAATTTTGGGGGTTTTGCTGAAATTGCTTTATTTTGGAAAAATTGGCATGTTCTATGCATGCCAGAGATCGTGCAGATGTATGGTTGATTCTTTGAGCGCAAAAAAAAATTGGGCTTTTGACTGTGCGTGTCAAATTTTGTGCTCGTGGGTACATGTACAACAAAAATTGTAGCTAAAATTTGGGACTTCTCATGTAATGCGATGTATTTGCCCTTGGAATAGCTGTAATCAGTTGTGGAGTGCTATATACATGGTTTGGTGCTTCTGAAAATTTACTTGCAAATCTGAAATTTCTACTTCTACATGGTCATTTATTATTGGTTGGTACTTGTTTGTACCTAGGTCACTTGTGTGACAGTTTGGGCATGCATTTGCTGAATTTTTCAATCACATTTGGGCTGAAAATCATGGCTCGCAGTAGTTACAGCAGTAATCTCATGCACATTAAGAAGCTTGAAGGAGCACATAATTTTGCAATCTAGCAAAAACAGTGCTACAATATCATATTGCAGAAGAAGTAGGCAAAGCCAATTAAGACCAAAGGGGCAAAGCTTGCAGATATGGAGTAGGAAGATTGGGATGAGTTAAACGAGCTTGCACGCTCAACCATCAAGCTATCAATTTTTTATGCCTTCCTGTTTAACATTAAAGGTTTGGATTCTATCTATGCTATTTGGACTCGACTGGAAGAATTGTATGCATAGAAGAGTGCTGCACCTAAAGTATATTGGTTGAAAAAGCTTATGGATTTGCATATGAAAGAGGGTATAGCAATGTCTACTGACTTGAGTGAGTTGAACTCCATTTTCAACCAGCTAGTTGCCTTGAAGTTCTTGATTGATGAAGAATTTAAGGCTATGTTCTCGCTTTGCTCTACGCCAGAGAGATGGGATACATTCAGGATTGCTATATTGAGCAATTATAATGCGATTCTTTTATATGTTGATGTAGAGAGTGCTTTACTCATGGAAGAAATGAATCAGCAGAATAATGCATCCAGTAAGTCTTATAGTGCTTTACATACTAGGGGTAGATCATAGTAGAAAGACAAATTTGAAAAAGCAAGGGACGCAGTAATTCATGTGGCAAGGATGCTGAATGCCATCATTGTGACAAGAAGGGTCACTTTAAACATGAATGCTACAAAATGGAACAAAGAGAAAGGAAAGGGCAAGAAGACAAATGATAGCAAGGAAGAGAAGAAAAAGAGTTAGCCTAAGAAGAGCAGTGTCAAAATTGAAGAGGTGAATGTAGTCACTCATGACAATGAAAGTGGGAATGACGTACTCTTGGTCTCTTCACATTGTAGTGCACATGCTTTACTTGCAAATATAAATGATGATATGCATACTTGGATTCTTGATTCAGGTGCTTCCTTTCATGTCACCCCTCATCATGAGTGGTCCTCTGACTATACAAGGGGCCGACATGGTGTTATCCATCTTGGGGACAACTATGCATATGACATTGTAGGTATTGGCAGTGTGCAGTTGTAGTTTTAGCATGGTTCTGTCTTCACACTTCAGCGTGTACGACATGTACTTTAGCTCAAGAAGAGCTTGATTAGCACAAGGCAGCTAGATGACGATGGATTTCATACAACCTTTGGAGATGGGAAATGGAAGATTTGTAAGGGATCTAGAGTGATTGCCAGAGGTTGTAAAAGTGATACCTTATATCCTCTCCATGTATCTAGTGTAAGTGATCATGTTGTTGTCGTGACCGAGCAGCCAAGTGTTTCTTTGTGGCATGGCCGGTTGGGACACATGAGTCAAACTGGAATGAAAGTGTTTTTTCATTTGGGTTACTTACCTTGTCTTTACTATACTAATTTTGAGCATTGTGATTATTATGTTTATGGTAAACCTGCACAGATGTCTCATAAGAAGTCTCTTTTGCTGAAATCTTCTCCTCTAGAGTTAGTACATTCCAATGTATGTCAAATGCCAAGGTTATCTTTGGGGGGAAAGAAATATTTGGTCACCTTTGTCGATGATGCTACACAGAAGGTATGGGTTTACCCTATTCGTAGCAAGGATGAAGTGCTTGACAAGTTTAAAAATTTCTTGGCATTGGTTGAAAATCAGACTGAGAAGACACTTAAGTGTCTTCACTCTAACAATGGTGGGGAATATGTATCCAAGGCCTTTCATGCATTTTGTGACAACAAAGGGATAGAGGAAGAGCTCATTTTCCCTCATGATCCACCCCAAAATGGAGTTACAAAGCGTATGAATCGGACCATACAGGATAAGGTTCATACGATGATGTCTCATGCTGCATTACCCCATGGTTTTTGGGCACAGACTATTATGACAACCGTGCACTTGATTGATCGGTCACTAAACAGGTCTTTGGGGGGGGGGGGGGGGGGGGGGGAGGGGGAAGTTCCCCAAGAAGTGTGGTCAGGAAAGCCATCTTCGTATGCACACTTGAAAGTGTTTGGCTACAAAGTATTTGTGCACATTCGTAAAGAAAAACACAACAAACTTGAGTCAAAGTCCTATAAATGGATTTTCCTAGGATATGGTGACAAGGGTGAAATGGGGTATAGATTATGGGATCTCGAGAAAAGGACAGTAGTATGCAACAATGATGTTATCTTCTAGGAAGATCGCATGCATAAACAACCCGAAAAGACTAAGGTCTGTAGGGTTGTATTCCGGGAAGAAATACCGTTTGGACAGCAAAATGTTACCATTGTACACAACAGCAAATACCTATTGTAAATGAACCTGCAAATGCAAAAAATATGGTGGAAATGATTAGCTAGCTATTGCCCATAGTGATGAGCCACTAGATGTGCAGGAATAGCCAGGACAATAAGCTGTTAATGTCGATTTAGGCTGAAGTTCCAGGACAACAAGATGAAAATGATGAATAGCCAGCAAACAATGATCATTTGGTTAGGAGATCATCTAGGGCTACTAGACAACCTAATAGATTCATTCCTGGTGCAAACAATGTAGCTAATTATGTAATGTTGATAGACTCTAGTGAATCGTCTTGTTTCAAGGAAGCAACGGACAGATAGGACAGTAAGAAATGGTATAAAGCCATGTTGTCAAAGATGGAATCTCTTGAGAAAAAAGGCACTTGGGACTTGGTGCAATTTCCTAAAGGGCAGAAAACCCTTCCATGTAAATGGGTTTACAAGATGAAGTTCACTTCTGGTTACTCACCAAAGTACAAAAGCAATATTAGTTACAAAGGGGTACAAGTAGGAACGTGGAGTTGACTTCGATGAGATCTTCTCTCTTGTAGTCAAGATGACTACATTGAGAACCATTTTGGGCTTGGTTGTAGCTGAAGATATGGAGCTCATATAGATGGATGCAAAGACAACATTCTTACATGGTGATATGCATGAAGAAATATATATATGCAGTAGCCTTTGAAGGGTTTGTTGAAAAAGGGAAAGAGAAGATGGTATGTAAACTCAAAAGGAGTTTGTATGGGATGAAACAAGCACCAAGAGAATGGTATCATAAGTTTGATACATTTATGCAGTCTCAAGGTTTTCATAGAAGTCAAGTGGATCACTGCTTGTACACCAAGAAGGCTGCAGATGGCAGCCTGATTATCTTGGTTTTGTTCATTGATGACATGCTAATTGCTGGCAGGGATACTCATTCCTTGGACTCACTGAAGCAAAGTCTTCATGGCAGCTTTGACATAAAGGATCTTGGTGATGCAAATCACATTCTTGGCATGCGAATAATCAGAGATAGGTCAAAAGGATTACTCTATCTATCTTGAATAATGAGAGATAGGTCAAAAGGATTACTCTATCTATCTCAGCAGGAGTATATCTCTAAGTTTTTGCAACATTTCAATATGGAGGGAGGGGAAACAATTGGGGCTCCATTGCCTCCATATGTGAAACTCAGTGCAGAGGACAACCCTACATCTGATGATGAGAAGGCTGAAATGGCCAAGATACCATATGCTTCAACTATTGGTAGTTTGATGTATGCTATGGTTGCTCCATTTCCTGACATTGCCTTTGCAATGGGAGTGGTTAGCAGATACATGGCAAACCCTGGTAAAAAGCATTGGGAAGCAGTGAAAGGTATTATGAGATACCTCAAAGGCACAAAGGATTGGTGCATCTGCTTTGGAAAGTAGAAGGCATCTATTGTTGGCTTTACGGATGCAGACTATGTTGGTCATGTGGATTGCAGAAAGTCCACTTTTGGGTATGTGTTTACCTTCATAGGAGGAGCAGAGGCTCGTGGATCTCTAGGCTACAAAAGTGTGTTGCATTGTCTACTACAGATGCAGAGTATGTGACAGGGAGCGACAGATCGAAGGTTGGACTCGAGAGCTATGGCGAGAGAGCAAGAGCAAGAAAGGGAGAGACTAGAAATGGGAACTCCAACAGTCACAATGTGTGACCGGGCCTTCCTTTATTCAAACTGTCACTAAAAGAATAAAGAATAAAGTGACGGTGACGGGCACCCACCACTTGCAGTGTATAGTGGAGGTGATCCCAATGCTTCTTGCCAGGTGTAGCCATATAGTGTGCCACAATACCAACTGCAAAGGCAATATCTGGGAGAATGGCTATCATGGCATACATAAGACTGCCCACTGCGGATGCATAGGGAATCTTGGCCATCTCGGCCCTCTGCTCATCTGTCTGCGGACAATCAGCCTGGATACCTTCACATAAGAAGGCAATGGATAGCCAATAGGCTTTACGTCCTACATGCGAAAGCGCTCAAGGACTTTATGAATGTACTCCCTCTGTGACAAGTAGAGGAGTCCCTGATGCCTGTCACGTCTAATGCGCATACCAAGTATGTGAGTGGCCTATCCCAGATCTTTCATCTCAAAGCTCTTCTTGAGCTAAGCCTTAAGAGCATCTAGCTCATCATGAGCTTTCCCTGCTATTAGCATATCATCCACATAGAGTACCAAAATCAATAAAGAACCATCACGAGCTTTCTTCGTGTAAAGACACTAGCCATAAAGACTTTTCTTCAATTTGCACACTAGGTGCTGCTTGCCAAGTGTTCTGCGAAGCCCTTAGGCTGCTCCATATAAATCTCATCATGCAAGTCCCCATATAAGAAAGCCGTCTTGACATCCATCTGGTATAAATCCAAGTAAGCTAAGCAACCAAAGCCAAGACTAAGCGCAAGGTGGTCATCTTAACCACAAGAGAAAAGACCTCGTCAAAATCTACACCATGCTCTTGCTTAAAACCGTTTACTACCAATCTAGCCTTGTATGTCGGCTTGGGGTGTCCAAGGGTACTTTTTAGCTTGTACACCCACTTGCATGGCAAAGCCTTCTTGCCTGTAGGCAAGGAAACCAAATCCCAAGTGTCATTCTTATACAAGGTGTCTATCTCAGACTGCATAGCCCTCTCCCAGGACTGTTTGTCACCCCTGCGTATAGCCTCATCATAGGTGAAAGGCTCTCCTGCATCTGTAACCAAGACATAATACATCGAGGGCTGAAATCTATCAGGTGGACTTCTGTCTCTAGTAGACCGTCTCACGGCAGGCTCTGCTACTTGCCCAGCTGTCTGTCCAACACCCTAACCATGAGCATCTGCTGCAGCTATAAGTTGTCCAACTGGCTGTGCGGGAGCTCTCGGCTCCTCCTGAAATATGACCCTGCGGATCTCAACAACTCTCTCAGGCTGCCTATGCATTTTGTCTTCATAGAAGACTACATCATGACTGCGGATGACTTTCCACACCTGCGGATTCCAGAGACAGTAACCCATCTCACCTGCATCCCCATAACCAAGAAAAATGCATTTGACACTCTTGGGATCCAACTTACTTCTCTTGTCCCTAGGCACATGGAAAAATGCCTCACATCCAAAGACACAGAGATACGCATAAGAGGGAGGTTTTCTAGTCCATACCTCCTCTACAACCTGGAAATCCAAACCACTAGAGGGTGATCTGTTTATGACATGCACAGCTGTACTAACTGCCTCAGCCCAAAAGCTATGTGGTAGGCCTGCATGGCTAAGCATACTGTGTACACGCTCCTGGATGATTCTATTCATCCACTCAGCCAAACCATTCTGGGGGGGTGTAGGGGGCGGTCAACTGATGCTTAATACCCCTCTCATCACATAACTGCTCAAAAGCACGTGAGACATAATCACCCCCATTATCTGTCCTTAGGCATTTTAGCCTATACCGAGACTAGTTCTCAACCAATGTAAGCCATCTCTGAAACACAGCCAAGACATCAGATTTCAGCTTAATGGGATAATCCCAAACTTTCCATGAAAAATCATCTATGAACATAACAAAATACTTTCCACCACCCATAGATTGATAAGGCATGGGCGCACAGACATCCGAATGTACCAATACCAAGGGCTCATTCATGCGTGGCCTACCAGACTTCTTATGCGTAGACCTAGTGTGCCTGCCATAAAGACAATGCTCACATGAATCAAAACATGCATAATCAAGGGGCGGTAAGTACTGCAAACCAGAAAGCATTTTCATTCCCTTCAAAAACATATAGCCCAAACGGGCATGCCAAAGAGATACATGTGGGATAGAACCGACAGACAAAACATGATCAAGGGAAGAAGCTGATACAATCAAGGGATAGAGACTGCCAGCCTTGGCACCTCTCGCAATCACAAGTTTTCCATGATTGATCTTCCATGCAGAGTCTCCAAAACATACATGATATCCTGCATCATCAAGCTGTCCGGTTGACATGAGACTGCATGTCAAAGCAAGTACATGACGTACATTGTGGATAACAAAACTGCTGCCAGAAGGAAACTACAGCCTAACATCACCAATGCCCACAATATCAAGAGAGTTGTCATCACCCAAGCGCATAGAATCCAAAACAGTACGGTATGAATGAAACCACTCTCGGCAAGGTGTCACATGAAAGGATGCACCCGAGTCCAAGAGCCAACACTGTGCATACATAGAGTGTATCTCTGTCATCTGCGAAGCACTAGAAGAAGCTGCTAGGATATAATCATCATCATCAACATTCTCAGGCTGCATAACATTAATCTCTTCAATTTTAACACTGGACTTTGCAGGTACTATGCTACGATCAGAAGACTTATCCTACATTTTGTATTTCCCCTTATCTTTGCGCCTTTCATTGTGCAGTTCATGGCATTGTGGCCTAATATGGCCCTTTTTTCCACAAATGGTGACAAGTAACATCTTCATTCCTGCCACGGGATTTGCTACATGACTTCCTATGAGATTTGGACCGAGATTTCTGAGAATCCCGTCCATAGCTACTACCACTGCCATGCTTTCCATATCCATCATTCATGCCTCTAACTGTCATAGCATGCGACACACGAGAGGCATCCAAATTCTTACAGTTAACCTCTTCCTGCAGAAGAGCACTCTCAACATCAGATTATTTCAAGGTAGCATTAGAGGCAAATAATGTAGTGCGGAATACATCCCATGACTCATTAAGATTACCAAGCAAGAAAAGAGGAGTGACATCCTCTATAAAAGTGATGTCCTGTGAAGTCAAGTTCTTGAGTATAGCATGGAACTGGCTCAAGTGAGCAGACATAGTCACATTCTCCTTCATGCGACGCAGATCCATAAGCTGCTTCAGCCAATACATCTGACTCGTTGGACTTTTCTTGTCATAGAAATTCTTGATTTTATCCCACAATTGCCATGCACTCTATTCTTCCTTAAATACATTGTAATGAACCTGTTCTGTGAGAGATAATACAATAGTGGACTTGTATAACTCATCAAGCTCAAGCCATTCCTCATCTGGCATAGTTGCAGGTAGATGTCCGCTCAACCTCAAAGGTTTGATCTGTGATTTTTGCACCAACACCAGCCAAATCTGGCTCTTCCAATAAGAGTAATTCATACCATCAAGCTTAGTGATGTTGAAAATAGCATGTTCAATGGACGAACTCGCCATAATGCAAGCTGGAAGACTGTAGATAGTTCAAAACTCCTTGCTGTTTACTGTAGAAAATGACAAAAAAATCACCAAAATCAAGAGAAAATGGCGAGAAAAGTGTAACCAAAGCTGCTGCCCACCAAGTACTAATGAAATTACATCATTTCAAAATATTTCAGCATGAAAAATCCATGTCAGTCCATACATATATGCTTGCTGTAATAAATTATAGATTTCAGTAAATGAGAGCTAACAGTACCAAAATCGGATCCCAGGTCAATCAGATATATTGTCAAGACCAAAGCCGGCATCATGCGGGCATAACATAGGCATATGACAGTCGATAAGCATGAATCCAACACCCAAACATGTCATACAAATATCTGCCAGTGAGTAGGCACACCCCCCAATCAACGAGGCAAAGTGTTCCTGCCACTACCAAAACTTGACACCAAATCTGAGACTTATCTCATAAGCATGCAGTGAACCAAGACATGTAAACCATGCATCATCCTAAAGGGTAAGAAATCCCAAAGTCTCAAGTGTCTGTAACTGCTCAATAGCATGTAACTGCTCAATGCATAAAAGCACCGCCTGCTCAATGTCTGATAAGCATTCAAGAATGCTCCCACTGGCACTAGAACCGTATGTACGAGCTCAAGAGCTCAAACCAAGGCAAGACACAGTGCCAATGACATAAGTCCAAGACAATACATCAATAGTACATCCCGAACATGTAGGCGGTAGAGCATCCGTATGTAGCATCCATAAGCATGTAACACATCTCAAGTACATCCCAATCCAAACTCTGACAAGCCAATAAATAGCTCAAGTATGCTCTGGGAATCCAAGGTCAAGCCAAGACCGAGCTCCAGTAGCAATAGGCTCCAAACAATGTAACTAACATGTAGTAATGGCATAGGCTAAGCATGTCAAGACCGGTCAGACATAAGCAACATACATTCCATAAGTACATCCAAGATGGAGCATCCAAATGCTTTGCAAAGTGAGCTCAAGCTCAACCAATGATCCCGAATCAAAACCAAGCTCTATGTCAAGCCCCAAGTGTCAATACATCACCATATATGCCCGAAACATAGCCCGAAAAACATAGGCATAAGTATACATGAGTAAAATGACTTCAGCCCAACTATGTACAACAATGATTTATATTCAAAACTGAGAATTTCAGCACCAAAATAAGCTCCAAATGGTTGCCAAACAATAGGCATACATTCCCCTAACATTCGGGCATCAAAACAGGACCAATCGGGCATCAAATGACAATACCAAACAAGCTGTAGCATCAAATGTCAGTGTAACACTATCATAAACTGCCTGTGGACTATTATGATAGTCCCAAAATAGTGTTAAATCAGTCCAAATGCTATGCCAACACATCAACCATCAAAACCAAGCATCAAAGCATGTTCATATGCCTAAAATGGAGCCTTTCCAAGTGCCAATGGAGGGGGAGAGCTGTTGTTGTGATTGTCAATGCTGAAGACACATATGGGAGGGCTACGTGATTTTTCCAACTGTAAATGCTGGTCTTGGGGCTGCAAAAAATGGTGGCCAAGATTCGAAGGGGTCCGGTTAAAGCCAGGGAAGGCCTCAAACAAGCTCCAGCAAGTCTTGTTCAAAGGCAAGTGAGATATGAAGCAAGGGAGCTTCAATTGTGGCTGCCCCAATCTCGTTTACAGCCTATGAGACCTGAGAACTAAAGTAAACCCTGAAGAAAATGATCAAGTACCTCTGATGTAATGCCCCAAAGGTGCCCAACAATGCTGGGAAGGTGCTGGGAAGCCGGGGAGTGACGGGAGCTCGAAGGAGTCGGATATGGCTGCCGGGAAGGAGACCCAATGCAAGTAGGGAGTCGATGGGATGCTGAGAATGCCACTTACCAAGCTCAAGAGTCGGAGACCAAAGCTTTGATACCAATTGAAAGGGAGCGACGGATCGAAGGTTGGACTCGAGAGCTATGGCGGGAGAGCAAGAGCAAGAAAGGGAGAGACTAAAAATGGGAACTCCAACCGTCACAATGTGTGACCGGGCCTTCCTTTATTCAAACTGTCACTAAAAGAATAAAGAATAAAGTGACGGTGATGGGCACCCGCCACCTGCAGTGTGCAGTGGCAGTGACTGTCAGTGTAGTAATACACGGGCGGCTAGGCGGAGGCACCTTTATCCCCAACAATATGCTACCATTGAGGCATGCAAGGAGGCTTTATGGCTTTCACATCTAGTGGGAGAGCTTGGCATTACAGAGTTACCTGTTCTCCATTGTGATAGTCAGAGTGCTATCATACTAGCACGGAATCCCATCTTTCATGCAAAGACGAAGCACATACAATTGAAGTATCACTTCATTGGAGATGTACTTGACAGCAAGAGCATTGAGCTTGTCAAAGTTCATATAGATGATAATCTTGCAGATCTTCTCACGAAGGGTCTTCTAGCAGAGCGGTTTGCTCATTGCCAAGACTAATGCCAGGAGGCATATTCCACGGTGGATTCTATGAGACCACGATGGATTCCGTGAGGTTTTGCGGTGGATTCTATTTAATTTTCTCATTAGAGTAGGGATTTGTGCATTCAAACTAGTTCCCACTACTTCTTAGAGTTAGTGTATCATGTGGATACCTTTGTTGACCATCTCAAGTGTCCATATTGTGAGATATCTATGTGATGCATCATTTGGCTTGCTACCAGTACCATTGGAGATTAGTGCATAAAACCTTAGGGGGTATTATTGTAGTTGAGATTCACACACTTCACACTACCTCCAGCCATCTTTTGACACTTACATGGCTATTTTCATGCCTTAGTCAGGTTAGCTACATCCTTGCAAACATGATATTTGAGAGTTCTCGCTAGACTACAACATTTGTCAGGTGATCCGCAAACATTGGGACCATTGTTGGACACTAGTATCCAGGCTAGAGAAAGGTTAGAGAGTTGTGACCTTAGTTCACTTACAGATTTCTCTAGATTCCATCTAGAGTATCTCACAACTTTTTAATAATAGCATAAGGAGAAGGCCCTAAGTCTTGTTGGGTTGCCAGAGAGATTGTTGAGGACCTATTAGGATTGCCTTAGAGCATAAAATTTGTGTGTTTTTACTCAAAGCTTTTATTGAAGTCCATGACTTGCGCATAGAGAATGTGTGTAGAATAGGGTTTTTGTGTTTTGAATAGTTCAAATGTGTGTTTTTTTAAATTTCTTTTTGAATGACATGATGATAAGGAAGATGACCCAAATGTTCAAGTCACAACCACTTGTACAAATGCCAGTTCCTTTGAGACCATACAAGTGTGGTATATGTGGCGGGAAACATCCCATTTCCCAATGCCCTTCCTTACTAATGCGAGGCACATAACCTCAACCACGTGTAAGTAAGTGATGTGCCTATGAGAACAAATGGATGAATCACAAGACAAATGAGTGCTATTACAAGAGTAGATATGCCACTGGTGTGATACAACAAGCACTACCTATGAGGTATGCTTCATGACTAATTCAAGTAAATCTTGGAATTGAGAAAGTGCAACCAATATTGAGACAATTGCCACCATTACCTATAAATGCACCTACAATAGTGAGATATATCCAGCCTTTTCTGAAGAGACCACACTAGTACTAGCCCACTAGTGTGTATTACGAGGAAGAAGTAGGCTATTTTGATGAGTCGTTAGCTGAATATTGGTCCACATCTCATGCAAATCCAACTCCTATAACCCAAAGTACAAATGAGAAATTTAGGGTAGATAAAAAATATTTGTGGTTCATAGGGGAGTTGGTAGCCAAACCTAAATTTGAGAGCATACAATCTACATCAAGCCCAAAATTGGCACCAATAGCAATAGCTCTACTTGATGAACTTAAGGACTTTCTTCTCACTGGTGAAACCTCAACTAGTTCCTCTATGGTTTGTGTAGAGACATCTTTCTTTTTTGGCATGGTTGACTTGTATTGGTTGAGGATATTTTTTAAGTGTAGAGCTCTAGAATTGGCATCTGCAAGCCTACCATTGCTACCAACACTAGAGCTTCAAGAGTTCCAACCAAGGTTCCAGCCAAAAAAGCCAACCAAATAGGTTACCAAATAGGTTTGGATTCCAAAGGAGCAACTCAAAGAAAAACCAAAGCAAATTTGGATTCCAAAACCTTGTCCACAACTTAACACTCCCAAATGAACCACCAACAAGTCAAAACAGGTTAAGAAATCACTTTCACAAAAGGACCTCAAAGATACAAAATAAGAAACAAGCATCAAAACAAGTGTCCAAGCAAACCAACAAAGCACCAATTAACAATGCAAATGTGGATTCCAAAGGCCATATTGTAAGCTCAACAAGATTAAGAATGGATATGGATTCCAAAAGCTAATGATCGATCTTGCCAAAGAAGTCACCCATATTCTATTCAAGAACCAAATCCAAAGAAGCAAAATGCATCTTGACAACCCATACAAAGCGATAACTCAAGATACATGTAGAAAAGAAAATGTGTTGGCATAGAATTTCCAACACTAAAGATCAAATCAAAGGAAACATCTTGATGAATGTGGAACCCAAAGGAATCTATCAAGGATCCCTCAACCCATCCATCTAAACCCAACGTCAAATTTCAATGGGTATGGCAACCAAAAGCTTCTACAATCCAACTTCCATCAACCTCCAACAACCTACATGAACAACCAAAGCTCATGTGGAGACCAAAAATATCATTTGCAATGTGTATTGCAAAGTCTTGAATAGAATCTCTCTTAAATTGACTACACCCTCCTAATTTCAATGGAACATACTCAAATTGACTACACCCTCCTAATTTCAAAGGAACATGTTTTGGAGGAAATAGTTGAGATCCAAGTAGATGAAGAGGCTATATTACTTGCTTCATGTGAATCTACTGACAAGGAGAATTTGGAAACAATAGAATGTGATCCAAATCCATCCAAAGCCTTGACATCTATAGAAACCATGGCTCCATCACAACTCTCTCCATCAATTGAAACCACAATGCTCACTGATGCTTCACTAATTGATGGATTCACAACTCAAGAGGAAGTGGCCAATCAAGAAGAAGTCGCAACACCATTCAAAGAATGGGTACACCACTTCATGGGTATTTTTATAGGCTACTTCATTGACACCCATTCTCCCACATAGAATAGGCAAGCCTCGCCATCAAAAGCCCGTGAGCAAATTGTTCAAGACCTATTTTCTTGCATAACATATTGTTACCCATGCATAACTCTGTGATGCATGAGATAGGGCCCAATTACAAGGCTGTGCATAGATACATTTTATTCCATGCACATACACAAAAACAACCTAGACTTTGTCTAGGTGGGGGAGAGGCAAAAAAATTTTGCAAACCTAAAGCTTTACCTATTACAGGCATTGTTTTTGCTTAAATTCTTCCAACACTTTGCATTTGATTTTGAATTCTTTCAATCGTTTTACTTTTAATGCCCATAAAATATGCACACAATAAATTGGGGATAATGTCATATCTTAAACCGCACACATGTATGTACATATCCATCCCACTCATTCCTTTATTTTATTTTATTTTTACTTTTACTTTAAAAAATAAAGAGAAAAAAAGGGGCGATCAGCCTAAAGAATCGGCTCAAACATAAAGAGGACGTTTGACTTACAATGCCAATATCAAAGTCACACCTAAGTACTTCAAGATGTTTGACTTACAATGCTAACATCAAAGTCACCTCTAAGTACTTCAACGCTTCATTGCTCACATACCCAAGTGCCAAAAATTCACATCTATCTATGAGAGTAGCTCTAAATCAAAAAAGCTATAAGAATACTAACATGCATATACATACAAGTTAAGAGTTACAGGTACATGTTGACTTATCACATGTACAGGTTCACATAGACATATAATGTCCTATTACTACCAGGAAGATCACACAAGTCTGTGTTGTTTGACAAACCAAACAATCCCCCACAAACACCATGCTTCACCAATAGGGTATGAATGTCAAACACATTGGACCACAACTCCAAACTCTAGAAGATGTGGATCTAAATAGGCAAATATTGTGGATCTTATCTTGAAGATATTAGTTTATAGAAGATACTTGCCTATGTTGGTGGATACAAGTAAACACATCAAAGAACATAGCTCACCACCATAGGAAAATGTCCTCAGAAAAATCTCCAAAGCATTCCATCTACTTTGAGGTTGCACACAAGTCAACTCTTGATCAAAGAAAATGGGCTACAGGAGGTCGTATATCCTCACAAGAATTTCACCCACCAAGTATAAGATCCTACAAGAAAATGATCACATGGCATACTGCATATTCAATGTTCATTCATAAGTTTATGATAAGATGTATGGTGCATGTACATAGTCATAAGGCATTACTATGAAAGAATCACAAACTTGCATGATGTCTCTCTAGGAGACACAATCTAATGCACTTCGTCTTGACCTAGCCAAAATCTCATAGCCAAATCACTTTAAGAAGAGGATCAAGAAGGTTGTCAAAAATTTGGCAATCCCAAAAAGGATGCCAATATGAGGCAAAAAAAAGCTTCAAAGAAAAACATTCAACAAATATCCTACCCAAAAGCCTACCAAAGGCATAATCCAACAAGTGCCAAACTTTAAAATCATATGCTCCCTTATCCAAAAGCCATCACCTCCAACAATGTGAATTTTTTATTCTTTCATTGGTGCATATCTGTGATTGCATGCATGTATTGTACCTAAATCCTAGAACTTAAACATGGCCAATTTTTATAAGTGACAAATACTGGCTCAAGCTATAATTTTCAATAGGTACAATTAACCTCTACAATGTGACCATTCAGCTACAATGCCAAAGTCAACATGCATCAAACGGGAGGAGCTAACAATGCTAAACCACAACTCCAAGGCAACCCCATGGTGCGAGATGTGCATAGATTGGGTGGGTGGCAGAGGGGGATGTGAGCAAAACATCATCATATCTGTCCCACCTTGTAGTCCTCAAGTTCCAATCTTGAAGATACTTGTGGCCACCAATTACCAAGAAGTCTTGGGACCAAGGTTGAAAAGCAAGCCTATTGCAAGAGCAAAGCTGAGGCCATAATCATCACAACAACATTACCATGGTTCAAACTTTTCATCATCAAACATGGTGACCTATACAAAAAGATTGCCATAGTTGTGAGGAGCCAGAAATGAGTATCATGATAAAGCTATTGCCATGTGGGTGGCCCAATGGTTGAAAAAATGATAACTAGTGATCACGGGTCTCCGCAACGAATGTATGTAGTGTAGCAAGAACTCCAACAAACAAAAATGTCTACTGAGGATGAAGCTAACCCGACTAGTACATGGAAGCAATGGTGCAAGTGCCAAGAGGCCACTCAAGGGGCAATGACCATGATGCATCTAATCTACCAATACTAAGGTCTTGTGCATGAAAATCCTACACAAACAAGCTAATCTAACGTGGTCGGAGTGAACATAAGCTACCCGACAAACCAATCTATGCTTGAATAAGCATAAGGATGCTACCCAAACAAGCCGAACCACTCTAATCACATCCAAGTGACAAAGTCATCTGCGAGCTGTGAACTTGGAAAGTAGGGTTTTGCTAATCGAAATCATACAAGAGGGGATTTTACTCGTAGAGCTAAGCCTCTAAACTAATCCTACCAAGTTCGGTTGAATTGGAACAACTCTATTGCACTAGATATGCTAAACATGCTTAGGAGTCCTAATCACACAACTAATTAAAATGCTAATCAAACATTAACAAATTAGTAGTGGAAAGAAAGAGCACATGATATAGAGTAACCTCATCAAAAAAATTTTACATTTGGAGCACAAAGATGACAGTAGTGATGAGTGTTGGACATCAAGCACACTCATAGTTCTTCTTTAAGCTCTTACATAGGAACCCCTTACAAATGAGTGAATTTTAACTTATATAAGCCGGTCTGGATGCTCAACCCAAAATTAATTGACACTTAAACTGGGAACATCTTATACAACTTGGAAGCATTGTAGCCCGACTTGATTCAAATCTAATTAGATTAGCCTATCGAGACCATCTTGCCTCAACTGGACTACGAGACCCGTATAAATTTAAAAATGATTTTTTTTTTTTGCAGCCTCACACGCACTCCATCCAACACTTTAGCATTGAATTTAGGTCAGTATATATGTTCTCAAAACATTCCTCTCCACCTAAACTGCACACATCCTCGAGCGCAATTTAGACCAATACATTTGCTTCTCAAAATATTCCTCCCCACCTAAACTACGCACACCCTCGAGTGCACTCCATCCAGCACTTTAACATTGATTTTAAGCTAGTACATTTGTTCTTGAAACATTCCTCCCTGCCTAAATTGTGCATGCCCTCGAGCGCATTTAAACGTTATCGAGGGTCTATTATGGGTGGTTGTCTTTGATGCTTCAAGTGGTGGTGCATCATGTTAACATTGATAGTCTTAAGGTCATCATTGTTAGAAGTTTTCTTTGACCTGCATGTTAATTATGCACATCCTCGAGGGTCTGTTGTGGTAGTTGAAGATATTACTTGAACACCTATGACCTATGATTGGACTTGAAATGGAAGTGTAGGAGATGGTTCTTTAACTATGGGCAATTTCATTTGTTCTAGGTGGCATTTTTTTTGTAGACCATTGCCCAAGCTTGCCATGAGGTGTTTATTACACAAAACAAAATAAAAGAAAAAGAAGGACGGTAACAAGTGTATGTACATAGTTGAGGGAAAAAACCTCCTAGTGAGGGAAAAAGTGCCTCTGCAATCTTAAGGTCACGTCCCATTTATTGATACATATTTACACACACCTATGGGGATCAAGCTATAGCATAGTCCCCAATCTTGTAGATATTCTATGGGCATTAAAATAGAAATCAAAGCAAAAGAAAAAATTTACATAGAAAATAATGCCCCTTAATAGATTTAGCACAAGTTTGCATTTAGCATGCTTCCTCCCCACCTAGCTTGTGTTTTCTCTGGTGAGATGGTTGTGCATGTGTATGGGATTAGAAAATAGAGTGTCTATACACAATCATATAATGTGGCCGTATAGTATGATATCACAAAAATACAATGAGAACAGCGTGCTGTGGTAGATGGGGATCATGAGCATGATTTACTCATGGACTTTTGATGGTTGTTGGGATTGCGGGTTTTGGAGCAATTCCTATGTGAAGCCCCTCTCCATGTGCTCTCCATGTGTTAAAATATGTGTACAAGTGGACATGTGTATTGCTTTGTCAGTAGTCTAGTTGACATGTGGTCATCTATGTGTCAACACTCTAGTGTGTGTGTGGCTCTATATAATAGCACATATTGTAAGCTTTTAAGTAATCTAATCATATAATATTGAGCTATCTTGAGTTCACTTTTCTGCAGTCGAGTACTTTTTGCTCCCTCTCTCTCTAACTATTGAGCTATGGCCATGTTCACCTATGAGCCGCCTTGAGTTCTCACACACAGGGAATTCCTAACAATGGCGAGACATTCGTCTAATGATTCCAGGAAGATGTTGATTTCAGGATCTTCTATGTAGTGAGTGCTCTCATCTTCCTTAGATGGAATCATCACTTAAGAGCTTACCTTAGAGATTTGAGATTCGTTGATGGAAGCTTTGTGTTTCCACTTGAGCTTTGTCAGTGCTTGTGATAGCTTAGTTTATACTGAAGGAAGCTCCACTTGGGTGGGTTTCAATTGCTATATCCACTTGTATTTGACTTGAAGCTTTGAAACGTAGGATGTCTTTGGCTTCCACACCTAGTTAGATATCGGATTGGATTTAACTTGTGATAGTGGAAGTCAATGGATAACTTGCTTAGGCCTCCACACCCATTGAGTTGTAATTTGTGACTTGGGTTGTCGGCATGGAACATGTTGTCGAGGATTGGGCTTTTGTCTCTTTGAGCTGAGATGGAGATCCAAGCATGTGTTATTGAGGTTTGGCTTCTTTTTGAAATCCACATCTGCTTGTACTTTGCTTGTGCCCTAAACGAGCTTCTTAAGTACCTAGATTTATTGATGTGTGGGCTTGGGAGAATATGATTTCTGAGTGTGAGAATGCCGTATCTTGAAATGTTTTTTGTATTTTGTGCTTCGTATGTTTGAAAATGGTTGCCAGAGATTTGATTGTGCTTGTTGGACAAGAAGGAGATTTTCTGAGAGCTAAGAGATGGAGACACTACATCAATGCCTCCACAACATCCACCTGAGCCACCCTCTCTGGAAGATCCAGTATGACAATGAGGAGTAGCAAACCTCTCTAGAACCAACCATGGGCTCACAACATCCACATGTCTGCAACACCTCCCAAAACCACTCCCTCCATCCAAGGCTTGTCTAAAGCATTGACCCCGCTACTGGAGATTGAAGCATTGAAGCGTATTGAAGTAGATCTCATAAAACGGCCTGACGATGTCTCTAATAACTCCTGGTCTACCAATGTATCATTTTTTGTGTCGCATTCTATGAATTCAATAATAAATGCATCCAATGGTATTAACATCTTGAAATTTGGCTCGATATAAGGTTTAGAACCACAAAAGTGCTTTGCCTTTGAGGGTTAATCCAAATCCTTCGAATTGGGTATGGCAAATCTATTACTTCCTCTGCTTACAATACTCATTTTTGAATGTAATTACATGCTCATGAGGGTCCTCTATTTCACCAAACATTTTCTTGACCAACTTTTTTAGCTCTGATGGACGCACATGCTTAGGATGAGCATATAAAATCAGTGCATTTACCATTGGTTGGTATACAACTGTGTGATCCATGCAATTTTGTTCGTGTGGTTGCATTAGCCTTGATTGACTTGATCACACCATTCTTTGCATGAGTTTCACTTCTTAGCAATTCACTTGAAGTGTTGACATTGTTTTGTTGTTTGTTTGACATCATGACTCCCATATTTTCATTGTTTGGAAGCTCCTCAATCAGCCTATTCTCAAAAGAATTCTCGATCCGTTTCTAGTCTTCTAACAAGTATTCTATTTGAGTCTCCTCATTCACCAATCATTCTTGAATTGGTAGCCCTCAGTATGTGTATAGGTTTGCCTCTTGTTTGTGAGATCATCTAATAAGCGTGGTGTAGTCATTAGCCATCCAAAAATCAATGACTTCATGGCCATTTTCTCTCACAATCACATGCACAATTTGGTAGGTTTCACTCTCATTGGTCACTGGATTTTGGATCTTATAAAAGACCATATATCCATTCTTGTCTCTTGATAAAATAGGCCTAGCGTTTCATCATCCGTTGGGATGCGATTCACTCAAAATGAATTTACCACTTGCTTTTTACTTTGAATAAGCATCGGTAGCAAATTTTACTCGTTTGTGTACATTAGGTTATTCATCATCCTTCCTAATGTGTCAACCTCAAATGGATTTGCGGTGAGTAGGTACATAGTTTCGTTTAGATCATAGTACCAATCATCATGGTATAACACTTGTGGTGTATAATTTAGAGGGACTAGATGTGATTCGATGCATAGAGCAAATCAACCTAGGGGGTCTAGGCAAATTCTTGCTCCATAGGCATTTTTATATTGATATTGCAACTACATTTTGACATTCATTGCCCAATTTGGCCTATCATTTTGAATTTGGATCTTGTTCACATACGGATAGAGCATTTTTGGTAATTGATCCAATCTTTCATGCGTGTGATTATACACATGCATTATTCAA
The DNA here is from genome assembly GCF_053477565.2 of Lygodium microphyllum. Classification (NCBI taxonomy): domain Eukaryota; kingdom Viridiplantae; phylum Streptophyta; class Polypodiopsida; order Schizaeales; family Lygodiaceae; genus Lygodium; species Lygodium microphyllum. Next base: position 121,725,903 of record NC_141144.1, on the reverse strand, counting down.
GTAGCTTGAGTTGTTGCCAACACCATTAGTTCATTTGTGCTTGATTTCATGGCCTCATTTTGTGAGTTTTCAATTGGTGCGGCCCTTTTACACATAAATCTATCCATTTTATCTGTTTCGATTTGGCAATATGTGAATACGGTCTAATTTATCCAGAATACATACTATGGCATGTGATAGCTCAAAGTGCACTTTACAATATGTCGTTTAGCTAGCTGAGGTGCTCATAGTGCTCTAAACATATAGCTTCTAGGTGGGCGTGTGGGGGAAGTGAAACTTTTAAAAAAGAGAAAAAAGGCTTTTGCTTTTATCCCATAGAGCTATGTCTTCCCCAAGATGCAAGCCTATATATAGAATGTCTATATCATCTATACATAAGACCAAGACCAAAGCCCGAGCCGAGGCTAGGGCTGGGGCTGGTTGGACCCTTTCTTTTTCATAGAATACTAGGTGCTCCGCGCCTAGACTCAGCGTGGCGCTTCGCGACGAGGCGGGTGTGATTTTTGCGGGTGGGGGCGGGTGCTGGACGCATGGCACCCGCCCCCGCGTTCTCTTTTTTTTGTGGGGGAGGTAAGGGGGCTGCCACGTGGCACCCGCCCCCCACCTCTCGTTAACTAATAGTAAAGATTTTTCCCAACTTGTCTTTCCGGAAACATGCGGCCCTCTCTTTTTTCTTTTTTTGGTAGGTGAAACAACCATGAGTCCTGGTTTGTCAGCCAGTTATGTGAAACAGCCATCCATTGTACAAAACAATCGTGCTTACTGCAAGACTCCATGTGAAACGATCCTTGTAAAGTGCTTGTGTGAAAGCCATTGAAATTTGAAGGGGAGATGATCATTCCAGTCTGCCCTGTCTTGTCCACGGCCATGCACTCCTCCTGAAATGACCGTGCAGTCTTGTCAAAACGGCTGTACACTTTGTGGAAATGGTCGTGGCATAATGTTTTGTCAAACAGATGTGGCCGTGGGCCGTGAGAGTCTATGTAAACACACACCACACATGTTTAACCCGTCCTAAGGATGTATAGTGGATTTTTGCCATCCATCGGCTATCCAAAAATCGGTCTTGGATGAGCTAAAATATAATTACTGGTCAAAATCCTTGTACTGGTCTCCACACTCGTCTCCGACAACGGTGCCAATGTTCATGGCTCTTTGCAACGAGTATATGTAGTGTAGCAAGAACTCCAGCAAACAAAAATGTATATCGAGGACGAAGCTAACCCAACTAGTGCATGGAAGCAATGGTGCAAGTGTCAAGAGACCACTCGAGGGACAATAACCATGATGTAGCTAATCTACGAGTGCTAATGTCTCGTGTGTACAAATCCTACATAAACAAGCTAATCTAACATGACCGGAGTGAACTTAAGCTACTCGAAAAATCAATCTATGCTAGAATAAGCCTAAGGACACTACCCAAATAAGCAAAATCACTCTAATCACATCCGGACGACAAACTCATTTGTGACCTGTGAACTCAAAAAGTAGAGTTTTGCTAATCGGAATCACACAAGAGGGGATTCTGCTCTTAGAGCTAAGTCTCTAGACTAATCCAACCAAGTTTGGTTGAATTTGGACAACTCTATTGCACTAGATTTGCTAAACATGCTTAGGAGTCCTAATCACACAACTAATTAAAATGGTAATCAAACATTAACAAATTAGCAATGGAATGAAAGAGCACATGGACACAGAGTAAAGTCATCAGAATGAATTTGCATTCTAAGCATCAAGATGATAGTAGCAAGCATCGGATGTCATGCGCGCTCGTAGTTCTTCTTGAAGCTCTTACATAGGAACCCCTTACAAATGAGCGGATTTTCACTTATGTAGGTTGATCGAGACGCTCAACTCGAAATTAACTAACACTTAAATTGGGAACATTCTATACAACTTGGAAGCATTTTAGCATCGTATTGACTCAAATATAATTAGATTAGCCTATCAGGACCATCTCGGCTCGACCAAGCTACGGGACCCGCATAAATTAAAAAATTAAAATTTCTTTGCAGCTTCATGGGCACTCCATCCAACACTTTAGCATTGATTTTAGGTCGGTATATCTATTCCCAAAACACTAGTATGGAAAGTGGGTCCTAAATAAAGATAACAGATAAAGAGGGGCCCTATAAAAGGAGTGGTTGTGTGGTGATAAGTCCACTAGTGTATTGCTTTTGGTGAGAGGTCTCATACCGGTTGTGGGACTGACATTGCTATCAAAGCATGCTTGCTATCTTGGTACAACCATGAGTTTCTATAAATTGTTTCTTTGCGACAAGTGCTAGAAGATAATCATCACACAAAGAACAAAGAACTAAGATCATCACAACAGGGTCAAAGATACATCAAATTGGTAGAAGAAGATAAATACCTCTTCTTGTTATTTTCTTCATCGCATAATTTATGTTATGTATTGTTTTCTATGCTCGTTGATGCCCTAGTGGCACTATTTTGGATGGTTGAGGTGTTGAGTCTCGTGGCCATCCTTGTGGTGTTCTTGGTGTCATCCTAATATTTACATGTGGATGTTATTTTGTAGCCATGTCAATAACCCACTATCTTTCCAGACAGTGTGAGGGACGAGGGTTGTGGTCATGAATGGGGGTGCTTGGGCGGGTAGATAGGTGCATGCTTGTGTCACAAGGGCACAAGCCAAGGTTCAACTTTCAGTCACAAGTCCCCTAGAGTAGCCTTTAGCCGAGAACCCCAAGCCACTTGAAGCAGCTATCAAAAAAGCACCAAGCGAGCACCCTAGAGGGTGTTTTCTTTGCCAGCATCAACTACAAGGTGGCCAAGGGGGGCTTCGAAGGTGGTCGAAAGGGTTGTGCCACAACCACACATAGGTGCAATGCCAAGGCTCTCTTCATGCATCCTCAGCAAGCATACACCACAAAGAGAGAGAGACAGAGAGAGAGAGAGAGAGAGAGAGAGAGAGAGAGAGAGAGAGAGAGTACACATTGCTATTTGTAAACAAAACAAAACATTTTTTTTTTTAAGTTCTAAGGTTAAGGCTTGGGGGGTCTTCCCTTATGTATGGAGTAATTTGGGAGCTTGCACTAGTTTCACAGGCAAGATGCATGTATGCTATGGTGTGAGTGTTGCAACATCATCCATTAGGGTTGGTTTTGGAGCAAGCGATTGAGTTCCCTGTGTCTTGTAGGCTTTGTACATCCCCTTGTAAAGGCCCATTTTCTGTCTAGAGTGCCTAGATCAAGAGATTTATGATTAGCGCACCATTTAAACTTGTGGTACGCACAATTGGGAGATCAAGCTTACAACCTTAGTGGTGTTGTTATAGTAGGTTCCACACAATCTCCACCACTTTAGCTATCTCTTGACACTTGCATATCTGCTTCCATGCACTAGTTGGGTTAGCTATGTCCTCCATTGACATTTATATCATGGAGTTCTTACTAGACTATAGCATCCGAGGTATCTCATGAACATTGGCACCGCTCGCTACTGCCAAGAATGAGTGTCTAAGTTAGCATGATATTTTTAGAGTGTGATTGTTTCCAGTGACTTAGAGACTCCTCTATATTCACCTCTAAAGAATAAAAATAGCCTTTTTTACTTGTATGTGGAAGATGAGATGTGCGAGTCTCATGCTTTCGAGAGGTAGCCAAGGGTGTTAGATGCCATCCAAGGACCTCAGAGGACTAGACGGGATACACATATGTGTCTTTGTGGAGAGATCCGTGTTGTTATGCATGTTGCATGTGTAGGTAGAATTTTTTATGCTTTTTGCGTGTTTAAAAGTTTTTCTTTATGCTCTTTAAATTGTAGAAATGTTTTTTCAATTTTCTTTCTTTCATTAGCTTATGTATGAGTAGGCTAAGCTAGAAAACATCCTAGACTTGCATCCCAAACAAAGAAAACAAAAGAATTGGGCTTAGAGAAAGATTTACATTTTAGAGAGCATTTCTTGCCTTTTGACATGCATTTGCAAGTTTGAGACATTATTCTAAGGTCATTTTATGCATAAGTTAGGGCTAGGAGTGTAGTATCACTTTTTTTTTGCATGCTAGACATCTAGGGTGGATTTTGGTTTTTCTCGAGAAAAGTCGTTTTGGTACTAGAGAGTGCATATTGCTTCTAGATTGCACATGCATGATTGGGACATGTCTATGGATCCAAAATCATCAAAAAATTGTGTTCAAGTTTGACCAAAAGTGCTAGATGTAGAAACTTTGCATTTGAGTGTATCGCACACAAAAACATCACTTTGGAAGGAAAAATTGGATCTTAGAAAAAATGTAATTGCATATTTTGCATCCCCAAGACATACCAAATCCATAACAAGTGAAAAATCACAATTTTGGGAATTTTGATTTTTCTCATGAGATTTGCACATTTGGAGGTTTTGACCATATAGTCATGATTCAGTACATGTTGTGGGGAGTGCATACCTATAGAAATACTTGAATTTGGATACACCAATTGCACATAGCAGGCATATTTATGTACAGACCTTTTGCACCACATGAACTTGCATTTGGCACACTTCCACTTGTCCAAATCAAATTTTGATTGATCCTTGGGACTTCCATAGGCTAGCCAAGTGCTTGGAAACTTCAAAATCATCATTTTGGGGCATTTGATTTTTCTTGCAAAAAGAAAAATCATTTAACCTCATAATAAAATTTTGACTTAATGACTAGCATCCCTAGGGTCATAGGAGCTCACACACCAAAAATTGGCAAAAAAGGAGTAGTTTAATTTTTCTCTCATTGCGAGGAAAGTCATTTGGCCTAGATTTGACATGTAATTGCACAGATCCATAGAGCACACATAAAGGGTGTTAGGGGTCTTTTCAAAAATTGAAAACTCATATTGGACTAAAAGATATTGCAACTTTATTGTCTCCAAAGTTCTAGTTTCCAATCAAGGTTGCAATTCACCAAAACAGTCATAGCTTTTGACTCATAAATCAACCTCACACCTAATTTGGACAAGAAATTTTCTTGAAACCTAAGCTAGCATTTTTTAAAAGGTCAATTTCCAAATGGAAACAATGGATATTTGGGAAGCACACCACTAGAATGTGAACCTAATGGGGATAATGGTGGTCATTAAGTCAACATGATCACAAGAAAATGTTTAGCGGAGTAGAAGACCAGTATGCACATGTTGAAGCCTTCAAGCAAGTATTGAGAGTAGAAGAAATCATAGATTTCCATATTCAATTTGAAGGATTTGGATTAACCTTAGAAGGCTAAGTGCTCTCATGGTTCCACACCATGGATCGTTCAAACTTCAGAGATATAGATGCCTTGATTGATGTGTTCATATATGAATTCTCCAAGCGAGGTATCAAACACAACTCATTGATGATGATCCATAGATTCAAACAAGAGGTTGAAGAATCTATGAGAGATGTAGTAGACCTATTGAGATAGTACGTTGCTAGATGCCCAAAAGCTGAAGAACCCAAGAGCAATTAGTATCTATATTCTTAGAAGGGTTGACCAACAAACGCCTCAAGAAGGATATATACAACATGAGGTGTGCCATGCTAGATCATTGCATCCTTGAGACTGTGGATTTAGAAGATAACATTGACTTCTACAAGGACACTGAGGTGGGTTTTGATACTAAATCTACAAACCCATACAAGCTGAGTGACCAAACCTCAGAGATTGATGTCCTAGCGGAGTTACTATTCCAAAAATTGATGCAATCCTATGATATAGAAACTCTCATAGAACAATCACAAGCGACATGACAAGAGTGGCATGGTAGTGGTGCGCAGATCGGATGCTGTACGCTCGCATAGTGAATGCCGGAAGGTCCCCAAGAACAATAGAACTCTACTTTTTGCACAAATTACAAGGTAAAAAGCATGAACGACAAGAGCAAGAGACCAATTGGGTGCAATCTCCCCCCATGCCTTGTGTGAGCGCTCCACAAAGCATGTATTTTATGTATTATTCATCTTCAAGCTCAAATAATAGCCCAAATTACAAAATAGCAAGCTTTTAGCTTTTGAGTTTGCTTTAACACAAAAATAGGAATAAAGCTAATGGACGGTGCCCAAAGAGTTTGGCATGCCCAATACAATGTCCAAATAGAAATAACATAATCGTGCGCCCATGCGCATACAAAATAATAATAAATATCCGACGCCTTAATAAATAGGCGTGAGAAAATATAGGCGCCATGCCTAAGGTATGTGCCCATCAAAATATAATCCATAAATCGAATACTCGCTATCCTCCAATGCTTTCCTCCTCCAGTGCTGCTATCTCTACACATCAACTGAAGCATTCACAATCGTTAGTAAAATAGTACAATTAAACCGACAAAAGTGAATACCTAGCAATCTTCAGCTACATAAATAAATCAACTGGCTAGAAATAAATCCTAACCTTAATTTATTACGAGTGCGCACTCTAAACTCATAAACGTTTATTAATTTAATATGCATTTTGCGGAATCACCTGCTATGGAATCACCCATGTACACACTAAATTAATGAAATGCCGGAAAAGGACAGGCGTCCCCATCAACTTCTCGCACAAAGAATCCACTTTGTGTATGAGCCCCGGTCATCAAAGTTTACGGAATCCACCGTAAAACCTCACGGAATCCACCGTGGCACGGAATCCACCATGAAATATGCCTCCTGGCATCATACCCCCGGGGTGGGATAGCAATTGACCTCAATTGCTATTAGCTCAATGTGGAGCTAACAGAGTGGGGAAAGCATTTAAGTCTCTAGCGTGCATCCATTGTGCTTCGTCTACAGGATGGTTCTTAAATTTTACTAGATATCTAGAATATCTTCGGCCAGTTCTAGTGGTCATAAAGTCAGTGTCTATGATAGCTTCAGATTCAAGTATTTCACTCTCTTCCTCTAACAAAGGTGGGTTTTCATAAACAGGGTGTACAGGTAATTGGCCTCTAAAAGGTCTTAATAAACTAATGTGAAATGTGTTGTGAATTTTCTAGTGAGGTGGTAATTCTAACTTGAATGCATTGTCATTTATTTTATGAATGATCCTAAATGGTCCATAGAATCTAGGGGCTAATTTGACAACTGGGTGTCTATCTACACTTTGTAGTCTACGTTTTTCTATTCTCAACCAAACATAGTCATCAACTTTAAAATTCATTGCTTGTCTTTTCTTATTGGCTTGTTTGGTATATGATTGCTGGGCTTTGGCAATCATGTCTTTAACCTCATCAAAAATAGTATTATGCATACTAGCAATATCATCAGCACTCTGAATTCTATTTGACAAAGATGCAACATGTGTAGATAATCTATATCCATAAATCACTTCAAACGGTGCTTTCTTTGTAGATGTTGGTGGTGTATTGTTATATGCAAACTGTAATAAATGTAGATGTGTGTCCCATGTCCGAGGTTTAGAGATAGTATATGCACGTAAAAGATCTAGAATAGTGCTATTAGTGGCTTCTGTTTGTCCATTAGTTTCTGGATGAAATACAGATGAGAAATCAATCTTTGTGCCTAGGTTAGCAAACAGAGTAATCCAAAAGTTGTTACAAAATCTAGAATCACGGTCTGAAATAATAACTTTTGGCAATCCATGGTTAGTAAAAACAGTTTTCAAGAACAATTGTGCTGCTTGTGATGCTGTTAAAGTTTTCTTACATGGAATGAAATATGCTTGTTTACTAAATCTATCTACTACTGTCCAAATCATATCATGGTTAGATTTAGTGTTAGGTAAACCAGTAATAAAATCCATAGAAATTTGTTCCCAAGGTTTAGATGGAATAGACAAAGGCATAAGTAATCCATACTGTTTACCATGATGTCTCTTAACTCTTTGACAAATCAAACATTCAGAAATAAAGTTAGATACATTAGTGTCCATATGCGGCCAATAAAAATCTTCAGTTAATGTACGTAAAGTAGATATGATACCTCTATGAACTTGATATGGGGGACAATGAATCTCATTCAAAACAAAAGTTCGGAATGGAATTGTAACACACAATTGCTTTTCATAAAACATAAATCCATCATTATATGACAGTGAATCAATAGGAATCAAGTTATTTTGAACTAATTTATTCCAATCAGGATGAATAGTAATATCCTGATGATAAGTATCTTTCATAGCAATCAAAGAATCAAAAGATATAACAGAAATATTATGAATGGTAGGTCTTCTACTTAATGCATCAGCCACTACATTTTCTTTTCCGGGTTGGTATTGAATGATAGGATGAAAACTTTGAATAAAAGATGCCCATTTGATATGTCTGTCAGATATTTGGGGTTGGCTAAGTAAATGTCTAATACTTTGCTGATCGGTCTTAATCATAAATTCTGAACCCATTAAGTAGTGTTTCCACTATCTTAATGCTTGTACAACAACTAATAGTTCTTTGTCATATGTGGAATATTTCAGTTCAGAAGGTTTCAGCTTACAACTAGAATAGGCTATAGGATGATTGTCTTGCATAAGTACAGCTCCTATTCATGATCCACTAGCATCGGTCACTACTAGAAAGAATGGTCTATTAAAATCAGGCAACTGTAGGACAGGGGCATGGGTTAATGCATGTTTCAATAAGTCAAAGGATTTCTGTTGATTTTCGGACCAATGATAGACAATACCTTTCTTGAGAAGTTTAGTCAGTGGTAAAGCAAGTAATGAAAAATTACGCATAAACTTCCTATAGAAACTAGCAAGACCAAGGAATGAGTGTAACTCATGCACGTTTTTAGGTACAGGCCAATTCAATATTGCATCTATTTTCTTAGGATCAACTTTAATTCCATCAGATGATACAATATGACCTAATTACTCAATTTCTGTTTTAAAGAATTCACTCTTTTCAGGATTTGCATACAGTTGATTATCTTTTAATAACTAGAAAACCAATGACAAATGCTCATAATGTTCTTTCTCATTTTGACTAAACACCAAAATATCATCAAAGAAGACAATTACACAATACTGATATTTCAGAAATATACGGTTCATCATTCTACTAAATGTAGCAGGTGCATTAGTCAATCCAAATGGCATCACTAAAAATTCATAATGACCAAACTGTGTTCGAAATGCAGTCTTGAATATGTCTGACGTATCTAGTCTCACCTGATGATAACCAGACTTAAGGTCTATTTTACTAAATATAGCAGATCCTTGTAGTTTGTCCACAAGGTCATCAACTCTAGGAATGGGATACCTATTCTTTACAGTGATCTTATTTAAAGCTCGATAGTCAATGCACATACGATAGGCATTATTCTTTTTCTTGACTAACAGAACAGGTGCACCAAATGGAGAACTACTAGGTCTAATCAATCCTCTATTTAGTAATTCCTCAACTTGACTCTGAATTTCTTTTTGCTTTATCTGGTTATGCCTATATGGTGCTTTGCAAAGTGGTTGTGTGCCAGGAATCAAATCTATCTTATGGTCTTCTGGACGTGAAGGAGGTAAACCAAGTGGTAGGTCTTCGGCAAAACAATCTTTAAAATGTGCAAGAAATTCTTTATGCCTAGGATGCATATGATTTTCTTTTACTTGCAGTTCATTCACCCAAATGAGATAAGATTTACTACTCTTGCGTAATGCACGTTTAGCTTGAGTATGCGAAAGCAGTGGAAAAACATTAGATGCATGCATACCATACAATGTAATAGGTTTTCCTTGAAAAGTAATATTCATTGAATGTGTGGAATAATCTATATCTAGGTTATGCTGGTGACGCCAAGGCATACCTAAAATAATGTCACTCGACTGTAATGGAACAACTAGAAAATTTCTTCTTTCAGTATATTGACCAATTTGAATCTCTAAGTCATGCACTTCCTGTGTACCATTATACCTAGTGCCTAAGAATGCTGCTTTGATGCGATAATGCGTAGGTACAGTCTGTAACTTCAATTCCTTTACTAATTTTGTTGAAATAAAATCATGAGTACTACCGTCATCATACAAAATAATCTTTTCTTTTCCATGCACCAAACATTTCATAGTCAATAAAGAATGTGGAGTTGGCATACCTGGTAAAGTATTCGAAGGAGTAGTAGTGTCGTCCTCATCTTCCGTGAAATTGGGCATATCTTCATGTTCTTCATCGTCCATTGCTCCAAGGTAGTTGATATGGGTAGGTGGCTTCTTCGAATGGCAATTTGCTGCTAGATGTCCAGGCTGGTGGCATTTATAGCATACTATAGGCTTGGCTTTGGTTACATTGTTTGCAATGGCAGGAAATCTAGGTACATTAGAATTTGGCTGTGGAATAGGCTTAGAATTTTGTTACCATTGGCTTGGAATTGCTGTGGACGTCTGTCTCTACCTCGCAGCTTGTCTTCAGTGTCGTGAGCTAGCGAAATTGCGTCTTCAAGAGTAGCAAGCTTGAACATGTTAACTTCAGCGTAGTAATGCCCAAGGAGTCCATACATGTACTTGTGCTTGTGTGTCGCTTCAGGTACGTCTTCAAGCATGTGTAACTGGAGTAGTGCATTCCAAAAACGCTCTGCATATTGAGGAATAGGCTCACGATCCCATTGCTGAAGAAGGTCCCATTGCTTTATAGCTTTCTCATGAAATTGTGGAGGAAGGAAATTTTGCATGAACTTCTTCTTGAAATTCTCCCAGGTAGCGGGACAATCTATACTCTTGCGTACTACAGTCCACCAAAGAGATGCTCTATCCACTAAATGATTAGTGACACACTTGATTTTATCTTTTTTTGCATAGGTTTCCTCATGAAAGTAGTCGTCAAACTGACTAATGAATGTAAGAACAGTTTTTCCTTCTCGTATGCCATTGAAAGTACGGAACTTGAAACTTCTTTTACTTATCTTTGATTCCTTGCGGATGGTTTGAGCTTTGAGAGTTGCGTCGATGGTACGTCGGATAAGATCTTCGGATTGAGGTTCTTCTGTTCTTCATCCAATTGCATCATGATTAAGTCCAGCTTTTGCTCCATCGTAGGTTCAGGTAGGTCGCTTTCAGCCATAAGATCATCCATATGTGGTTCCGTCATCCTGCAAAACTCAAAAGACATTTCTCACTCAAAATCAAGTTAGCGGGATGAGCGTAGCTCAAGTTCGGGAATACAAGGCTTATGTATTTTTGGGTATGGCTTTCACAATCTTCGAAAAATTTGTGTTTTATCCTTCTTCGTATGCTGAAAATGCTTCAGCAAACCTGCGGATGGGTAGAGTACCTTCCAATGGACAACTTTGCAGTTCGGAGTTTCTGTGTAGGAACAGCCCTTCTATGAGTTTTGGACAGAAGTCAGTTTTGACTCCAGTTGACTTGTCTAACTTGCAGAGTACCAGACTAATGTGACTTGCAGAGTTTGTAGACTTGTAGAACTTGCTTGATTTGTCGGACTTGCAGAACTTTGACTTGTTAGAACTTGCTGAACTTGACTGGTTGTGTGTGACTTGAAGTTTGTGATGACTTGATTGATTAAGGAGCTTAAGTGATTAAGCTTGGAGCTTAATGGACAGCCAACGACGAAATTCGTGGGGGGGGGGGGGGGGCTTTTTTTCAAGGCGGTGAAATTTGCGTTGATGTCCTCTGAGGCGCCACGAAAATTCGAGAGGTTTAAGCTCTTTAAAGCTTAAGTTAAGCTTCTCAAGCTTTAAAGCTTGATTACCTTATAAACTTTTGGGATTAAGAGAGAGCTTATCTCTGTGTAACCACGACTTGATCAAGAAGATGTAGGAGTGGTCCTCCACCTCTGCAGACCGGTCCTTCGCGATCCGATGATGGAAACAGGGGTTCTTGATTGCCAGAAATCTACCTGTATCGACGGTTCGCAACGAGATTGACCATAGAGCCCGATCATTCCAGGAGCTCCGCCTTCGCACGAGATGGGTAGCGATTGGAAGCTCTTGATCTCAGCTTTGCTCTGATACCACTGGTGCGCAGATCGGATGTTGCACGCTTGCGTAGTGAATGCCGGAAGGTCCCCAAGAACAATAGAACTTTACTTTTTGCACAAATTACAAGGTAAAAAGCATGAACGACAAGAGCAAGAGACCAATTGGGTGCAATCTCCCCCCATGCCTTGTGTGAGCGCTCCACAAAGCATGTATTTTATGTATTATTCATCTTCAAGCTCAAATAATAGCCCAAATTACAAAATAGCAAGCTTTTAGCTTTTGAGTTTGCTCTAACACAAAAATAGGAATAAAGCTAATGGACAGTGCCCAAAGAGTTTGGCACGCCCAATACAATGTCCAAATAGAAATAACATAATCGTGCGCCCATGCGCATACAAAATAATAATAAATATCCGACGCCTTAATAAATAGGCATGACAAAATATAGGCGCCATGCCTAAGGTATGCACCCATCAAAATATAATCCATAAATCGAATACTCGCTATCCTCCAATGCTTTCCTCCTCCAGTGCTGCTATCTCTACACATCAACTGAAGCATTCACAATCGTTAGTAAAATAATACAATTAAACCGACAAAAGTGAATACCTAGCAGTCTTCAGCTACATAAATAAATCAACTGGTTAGAAATAAATCCTAACCTTAATTTATTACGAGTGTGCACTCTAAACTCATAAACGTTTATTAATTTAATATGCATTTTGTGGAATCACCCGCTATGGAATCACCCATGTACACACTAAATTAATGAAACGCCCGAAAAGGACAGGCGTCCCCATCAACTTCTCGCACAAAGAATCCACTTTGTGTATGAGCCCCGGTCATCAAAGTTTACGGAATCCATCGTAAAACCTCACGGAATCCACCGTGGCACGGAATCCACCGTGAAATATGGCTCCTAGCATCAGGTAGAGAGAAAAATGACTATTGTAGGCCTAGATACCACACTTCAAACCCTCAAGGGCGAGTAACACAATCACACTAACCACCACCACCACCGCCACAAAGATACCTAGGCATCAACTTCTTTGTAGAGTTATGGCTCAAAAGATGGTTTACATGCCAGATAGACAAGGAGATGTAGCTCAAGTGACAACAAATCTACATCATAGAGAGGCTAGTATCTCCTATTAGTCACCTCTTAGAAAAATGAGTGAGCCATCTCAAATACCAATCATTGAGGAACCCAAAACTTCTACTCTAATGGCTAGTTCAAAATGGGCAAGAAAACTTTGATGCTCAGTACTAATAGAGGAGTTAGATTTTTTGATGAGCCAAAGCCAGAGCCAAAGCTAGAACCTCCAAAACCTTGAGTAAAAATCTACATCAAATGTGATGGTGACCATGATCTCATGGACTACCCACAGTATAGAGGTCCAACAAGAAGAGGCTTTTGTGGTGAATGTGCAATTACACACTTGTTTGTAGATTGTCCTAGGAATCCCAATCGCAAAAGAACATCGATGAGGAAAATTGGTGTGAAGAACACATCACTTTATGAATCAAAGACCGAGCCAGTGATCCCACTAGATATGATCACAAGAGCTCATGCTGCAAAAGATAGAGCAAATAATGCAAATAAGGTAGAATCTTCTATTGAGGACCATAGAAGCCATAGGAGCTCATAGAAAGATAGACGTGCGCTAGAAGAAAGGAAAAGAAACAACGAGAAGTAGAGTTGGTTGCTCAAATAGCAAACAAGTACATATCAAAGCCTAAGGAAGAGGCCAACCAATCAAACCCTGTCCCATAAGAAGTAGAACAACAATACTCTACACTTGCACCCAAAGAGCGTAGTGCCATATCAGGCATATTAGTCCTAGTAGACAAGGTTTTTGAACCTTTGAATGCCATGCTAGAAGCTTATAAGGCTAGGTTGAAACTAGGCCAAACATTAGAGCAACAATGGCGATCCTATCCGGATCCAGTGCTGGTGGAAAAAAAGAAGATTTGAACTGTGCAAAAAGTTGATAAAGGTTGCACGAGCCCTATTGGACCCAATACCTCCTCCAATGCTTTAATTTCTTAGTAGTTTCTTTTATTTTTATTTTTGTCTTTGTCCTTTTCCTTTCTTTTCACACAAAAGAAAAAGAAAAAGAAAAATAGAAAAGGAGGGGATCAACTAAAAGAGTTAGCTCAAAAAATTGGAGAGAACCAAATAACCAACTAATGAAGCTACTACAGAACTCACAACTTAACCTCATAGAGGAGCAATTACTACCGAGTTTGGTTTTGGTGTTCAAGGAAAGATTGTCTATTAGGTTAAATGTGGGGAACTCTCTTGTGATAGATAAGGTAGAGGTTAAGGACAATGGAAAGAAAATAGATTATGGAGGATGCCGATTACAAAGTACTAATATTGGATGCCACTTTCTCCACTCATCATGGAGGGGGTGCTAATTATCGAGGTAGACATTATGGAGGATGCCAATTACAAAGTACTAATATTGGATGCCACTTTTTCCACTCATCATGGAGGGGGTGCTGATTATGGAGGCTTTGGAGTAAATAGCCTCTTGGAATTTTTAGATTGGGATTAAAAGGCATGGACAATGCTCCTTTCCAAGTTAGGATGGTTGACCAATGATGGGTGCATCCAATAGGAATTGCAGAAGGCCAAATGTTGAAAGTAGTAGGGATGAAGTTTGTACTAAATTATGTGGTTCTAAAACTTGAGGAAGTAGAAATTCATTACTCGATGATACTGGTGAGACCTTGCCAAGGTAAAGCAAGACTAGGGGGCTGATTGGATTTTTCTAAGGAAGGGGAAAAAGAAGGTGAAGTTAGATTTTATGTCTAAAGGTAGTAAAAATAAGGCGCTTGACCAATTATGGCCAAAACAATCAACATGGTCCTTGAACTACGGGCGAATGAGAAGGAATAGTTTTTCAAGAGCAATTCTATTGTGGTTCTAGTCTTTGAAGTGTGTATGGAGAACACAGTCTAGCAATATAAATTTCAAAAGGATTTGGCTGAGAGGAAGGAGTCCAGGGTGGTCAATGAAGAGTTAGATAAGAGCTTGCAGAAGGAATTGATGAAGGATGAATCAAAAGAAACTCTGGAGCTTGCAAACAAAAGTTGGAAAGTCATGGTGCAAGTAGAAAAATCTTACGTTGAAGAGCATATGGCTACAATGAGTCAATTGAAACCAAATGCATTAGAGGATCTTAATCTTTGGGGCAACATAGGAATCCCAAGATGTCAAGGTGGCAAAGGATTTGGATGTCCACATCAAGGGAGTATTGAAGAAGTTCTTGGTAGAATTTAAGATGTGTTCACTGACATGAAGGGGCTAGATCCTTTCTTTTGTCAACACCAAAAAAATATGAAGAAGTTGCAGTGCTAGTGGTTCAACAATGGTACCAAATGAGCCCAAAATTTTCAAACCAGTAAAGGTGAGATTGATAAACTACTAAAGGTGGGGTTCATATACCTGGTGCATGAGGTTACTTGGTTGTCACCAATAGCAGTTACCCCAAAGAAAAATTGAAAACTTTTAGTATGTGTGGACTACCAAAAGTTGAATGCTGCCAGAGTGTTGCGATCATTATAGATATGTTTTCTCTTCCATTTGATACACTCATTGATACAATGGTAGGACTTGAAAACTATAGTTTTGTAGATGGCTTTAGTGGATACTTGTATGCTTAATTTGGGTGATTTGAAGCTTTCCAAGCAAGAGACTAAGGCCAAACAAGACTCTAGCTAGCGGATGGAAACCTATCATGACCTTGCTATTAAGAAGAAATGCTAGAAATGCGCAAAAAGCTCATAGAGACCCCACAAGCTTTGATAGAGGGGTCTCAGATCCAATCATGTAAGGTGAGTGGAAGTAAGGTTAAGGATCAATCCACAATACCTCAAGGTGAAGAATCCCATGAAGAGAGTCAAACCTTGAGAGAGAATGAAGGGAACAACACCCACACAAGAATTTCAAATCCCTCTAGTGTTGTGCTAGAAGTAGAAGGCCATTGGCCTAATGAATTGTGGGAAGAAGTCAAGAAAGACAAGGATGGTAGCCAAACACTAGAGTTGGCTCCATTCAGTGAGATGGACCTAAATAGTAGATGCATGATCTAGAGCTTAGGTCATTGTTTTGGGATAAAGGGTCTATTCATATAGATGACTCTAAGAATGAAGCCTTGAAAGCTTTACCCTCATACATTGAGAGGATGAAACTACTTCCAATACCAAGAGAATGCCCTCTCAAGCGAGCTCAAACAAACTTTAAAGGAGGTTTGAACTACTAAATTTGAGAGTGAGTTGGACATGAGTCAAGATAATAAATATGTGGTTAACACTAGTTTGGTAACGTAATAGGACATAAAAGTGTCCTTTCATGATTTTGGAAAAAAATTTCAATACTCCTAGTATACATGTGAATTCTCAAGCATCCTCACATGAGCTTGATGCTAAGAAACCATTCTATGTGGGAAAAATAAGTAACATATACATTTCTTGATTCCGTGGTCATGAGGAGCTTCCAAAGCCAATGTCGTGCTGTATTTGACCAAAAACAACAAAATTTCATGGTTATGCCTGTGGAAAATCAAAGTTTGCAGCAAGAAGAATGTGCACAAGAGGGAGAAGAGAGCTCAAAATACAAGAACAAAATCTTGCTTACTAAGTTGCTTAGAGTACAACTTGGGTACACTCTCTCTTCTACCTTGATAGTGACCCATAGGCTATTTGTGTAGCCTCTGCCAAGCTAGGGCTAGGGTTTCCCCTGCCCCCTAAGTCCATTCACATACATCTGCCCTCATAGACCCTTGCTTAGGGTGGATTCCCATGCGTATATTCTAACGACCCCCCTCAATGGCAAGTTGGCATTGCATCACAAGACATGTTAAAGTTCCCCCATCAATCAAATGGGATGCCTTTATAAATCAGGCTACAAGGATATTCATAGGTAGAGGATTTACAATGGCTTTAGAGACTAAGATAAGTGTCGAGAGGTTTTAGGATGCAGCCTCTCTGACTCAAGAAATGAGAACATTTGACTTATAGTATGCCAATGTCTCTTACAAAGTATGATCCTGGGATAATGTGCATGCTGAGTAGATACATGACATTTTAATATGTCATTAGGCACCTTGGTCCTTCTGCCAAAAAGACCAATGCAAGAGTGCCACTCTTGCTTATGTGTATGTTGATCAGATGAGTAGAGGTTTGCCTTATTGGGAAAATCTTCAATAGGGAGAATGTCAATGTTGATGGCACTTAGATAATATGCCAAATCCTCCAATGCTAATCCACACCTCCAATTAAGACCTAAGGGGCCCTAAAGGTTGCTTACATTGGGGCTAAATGTCAATGAAGCAAATGGTTCACAAGAACCTCTGCGATACTTCTCTTCTTCTTCAAGATAAATGCAGCTAATATATGTGTCCTGGTCCATAATGCAGGAAGGTCTTACCACTTGCATAAGCAAGGGCAGTGTCTAATCCCTTACAAATCAACACAAGAGTAGAAGCTAATAATGATTGGATCAACCAAGTAACAAGCTAAAGTGATTTAAATTTGATTACCATTAGCAAAATAATATTGGGATATGGTCTATGTGTTTATCAATGTACACATAGCCTTACAACAATACGAGAATCACTTGCAAATGTGAAAGACCAGGATATATAAACTGAAATACACTTGATATGTAGCAAGCAACACAAGTTTGATGAAAGATATGATGGTCTATGGCCTATGTGTTTGTAGTTTTACACATAGCCTTACAACCAAGCAAGAAGAGGTTAATGACATAAAGCACTTGATGGATTTAATTTTATGATAAAAACACCAGATTGAGTCAATATCTAGCTAGCAACATGATTGTAAAATGCAACATTAGTGCTTACAGGCACTCATCTCAAAGTTTATATCACTTGAGATGTGAAATGTGGGTTGTTTGATGAACTAAGGAGGTCCACTGAGGGTAAGAGACTTTGAAATAGAGCTTTTAAATCTTCAACTAACTTTGGAGAAGATCAATTAGTGATTAGAATCATTGTTAGTGATAGTAGTAGTGTGAAAAATTTGAAATATAAAGAAAGCTTGAGGCTTGTCAATGGCTTCCAAGAAACAAGCAGTTAGGGTTTGCCTCTATGTGGTCAACAGAGAAGGAATTTTATCAAACCCTTTTAGGGTTAGGAAGCCCACTTGGGGGGCTACTATTTCCCTAAGAAGTGCACCTTCTGCAATGCGTGCAATAGTACAAATTGATCTTGACCCAGATCCGTGCATGTCTCTGCGTTTGTTTTACAATGCCCCCTTTTGATGTGGATGATGTCAATGTTTCACATGATAGGCAGCTATGCCAGGAGCTAAGGCACAACTTCCCAGAAGAATGCCGGGCAAGATACGAGCTCCTTTGTTCTAACCAAGCCCTCCAAGGTCAAGGGGTCAAGGTTTGGCTATGGAGGTAAGAAGGAAAAGATGAAGATGATGAATGCTCATGTGCACTTAGTGAAGTTGAGGATAGAGGAAGCTGAAAGGATCAGAGGATGCTTTGATACCATGTGGAAAATCAGAGTTTGGAGCAAGAATAATGTGCACAAGAGGGAGAAGAGAGCTCAAAATACAAGAACAAAATATTGCTTACTAAGTTGCTTAGAGTAGAACTTGGGTACACTCTCTCTTCTGCCTTGATAGTGACCCATAGGTTGTTTATATAGCCTCTGCCAAGCTAGGATTAGGGTTTTCTCTACGCCTTAAGGCCATTCACATACATCTGCCCTCATAGACCCTTGCTTACGATGGATTCCCATGCCCATATTCTAACAATGCCCATGGTACATGACATAGAGAATTTTTCATGTCACAAATCTATTTTTCTTATTTACTTCAATGGGTTCATGATCTAAATCTATGATTTCTATAACCCCAATTTTTTAAATTGTACATATAATTAAGTACAAAAAGTTGCATTTTTTATGTTCTGCTGACTTATCATTAATGTTTCCATGATTACAACCATATCTACATGTATATGTGGTTTATATTGTTACACTTTAGTACTTTTCTTTCATATCAACACTCTAAAAGCATAAAAAATGCCCAAATATATTTTCTTATGACAATTCCAAACACAACTACAAAGCACAAAAAGTGCACGAGCAAAAAAATAGGCATCCACATTGTGGCCATCTCAATCTCTTCAAAAAGTATGTACTTGTAGCCAAAATAGTACTATATGCTTAGATTTGAACCTAAGATACAAATTGACCATATTCATTTGGAATTGAGCAATATTGAACATAATACACCTCCAACTCAAAATGAGGCCGATTTTGGTAAAATGGAAAAATTTTCCCGTCGACTTTGTTTTGTTAGCTAATGGGGGTATTAGGTGCCCCAAAACTCAATAAAGAAGCATTACATAGTCATGAATCTATATGCACAATAAAACTTGCTTTTTTATTGCATATACATTGCCAAAAAAAGGGTCAAAGTGTAGAATTTGTCCATAAAGCTGCATGGCAAGATTTCTAAAAATAGGCCATAGCTTAATATACATATAGTAGCCATGAATGATAAAGACTACTTATGTAGACACTAGAAGTTCACTAAGAGGCATTTTAGGATGGTATCTGGCCAATTTTATGAAAAAGGAGCAAAAACATCACACATTATTCACACAATTTAGGTTTGAGAATGCTTATCAAACACAATTCTAGAGTTGGAATCCATAGCCCAAAAAAAAATCCAAGTTCTTTTCGGCTCATAAGCTATCTTTGTGGATATCAAACACTCTAAGACCTCATCTGCATCCTTTGCAATATTTCTAGGAAATTGCTTGGTTAAGAGGACATAAAAGTGTCCAAGGACATAACATTGTCCTATGTCCCCTCGCACCATAAAAGTTACACCATTCAAGATTGATTAGATGAGTGGTTGTTGATTAAATAAATATAATTTTTCATTTACTTTTAATTATTAAAAGAGTACATGTAACCAAAAATAGGGTTAAAAAGAAGGAGGAATGGATCAAAGTAGCACATGTGGAATCACGGTCTAAGTAAAAAATATCCACCAAATGGAGCCCAAGAAGAATAAAAAAACAAGGGGCTACATTGCCACATGTTTCCAACCACAATTTACCTCTGCCTATGAGGTTTGATGGAGACTTTCCAAATGAAATCCACTTTATTTTTCATGATTTTAATGTGAATGCCAATGATGAGGATTATATGGACCCATAAATATGCATCCATTTGGGCTGCCACAATATGCCTTAGTGGATTCTAGTGCTACATTGAATTCGATGAGTTATCATACCTTCAAATAGCTTGAGGGGGCTAAACTCATCCCACACACCCTCACTCTACTTGGATTTACTTGAGAACATGTGTAGACTATGGGACAAGTGGAAGTCCTTGTCACAATTGATGGGGTTATTAGCTCCCATAGGTTCCATATATTACCACCCTCAATGGCAGGAGCAGATGTGATCTTAGGAAACTCATGATGAAGAGAGTACAAGGCCTATAAAGACTGAGAATAGTATAGGGTCTACTCTGGCACTGATATTTACAGAACATATATCCATTTTGCCAAATAAAACCCTCTTGCTCTTCCATAAGAGGAGGATATCTTGCAAGAAAATTGACGGTCACCAAATAATGATACATCAATTGAGATTCTAATTAAATATGAAGAATAGGATAGTACCCTATTGCCACAGGATCCCATTGAGGCAGTATAGTTGATTTTTGACGTTATCATCTTCATGATTGCTCCAAATCCAATAAATAGCACACCTCATGTATAGTCACATGATTTGGAGTTGCCTCATGCTCCTGTGCCTAGTACCAATACTATTTTCACCCCATAGGTGCCAAACCTTGCCATTGAAATCCCTTGAGTATATCGCTCAAGCCCCCATCTTGCATAGCATACTATTATTTATGTATTTCTCTATGAAACATGCATAGGGCCACATTAAACGGCCATGTCATGCATGTGCACTTACATTTAGCCAATACTTATCCAAGATTACTCAAGCAAGGTGGGGGGAGGCATGCATATTTGGACCCACAAATTTGTTTCAATTTTGAGTAAAAGACTCTCTATTATGGGCATTGTATTCAAGCTATAATTTTTCTATTTTTGGGGTAATTACTTCTCAAACTCTGGACATTTTAATGCCCATATGCACATATATGTCAAGGTAATAATGTTATATGTGAGACAACATAGGTGTGAGTAACATTTTGTAAAGAAATAACAAAAGTCTTTGCTACACAATAAAAACTTCCATTTCCAAGTTAGAATTTTGTGCTATCACCATCCAAATAGCACAACGGGCAATTGAATTGATGTTTTTTTAGCTTGGTTTTGAATCTATAGTTATTTAGAATTGTTTGGATCAATTTTGGTTTCACTTGGATTTTAGGCAATATTTCACCAATTTTTTGGAATAAAGCTTCAAAAAATTACCACTGATTAATAGTAACCCCAAAATTGGTTTTGACAAGAAAACTAACCATTCATTTTGTGTGACAACCACTTCTCACCATTACACTATAAGAGGAAATTGATCTCAAAGTTTTCCTCCCTATGTGAGTGGAAGAAGGCTACCATTAAAATCAGAAAAAATTTGAGGTTAGGTGTGATCCTAGGAGTTCGACCCGAGTTTGGACCTTGTGCCAATCACATTGCATCTGTACCTACCCATACAATTGAAATTACAACAGAAATTCTTGTCATTTTGATGTTCCCTCATTTTTGCCTACACTCCCACTCCTATTATATAGGACATGCATGGGAATGTACTATGAGCTCAAGATATGGTGTACTTTCTTAGGAAACAACCTATGACCAATCCACCAAAGTTAACTAGGATACATTTTTGGGTTGATTGAGAGCTTGTAAGATTGTAAAAGTGAATGTCCAAATTGGGTGTTCAAAGACCCGTGAGGCTTCCAACGTATGTTCTAGGGGCATAGGGATAATAATTCACACAAGATACCATGCCAAATTTGTGTATATCCTTGGTTGTGAAAAATCGCCTCAATTGCAACTTGAGAGAGAGAGAGAGAGGTGTGTGCTTAGAGTAATGTCAAAGATTTATGCATGAAGCAAGCAAGAGCATATGCAAGACACCCATGTACTTATTGCAAGCCTTGTGTTTGTGATGTTCGCCAACTAAGCCACTAATCAACAAGACTAGTAAAAAATCAAGCATCGCCAAAAAAATGCTAATTACAACCCAACTACTAACCCAATCAAGTATACAACCACATCAGTGAGGCTTTTTCATCAAGAGATCTACACACAACTAGGAGCCCAAGATTTTGACACACTTCGGTTCACCTCATGGTCTACACAGAATGAATACCTCACGATATGCTCATAAATGCACCCCGTGCGGGTTGTACAATAAAGATTTAGCCCATGGTCAAGTGAAGATACACCCCACACGATTTAGCCCAGAGTCAAGTGAAGATACACCATGCATGTTGTACAATAAAGATTTAGCCCAAAGTGAATACCTCACGATATGCTCATAAATGCACCCCATGCGGGTTGTACAATAAAGATTAAGCCCAGGGTCAAGTGAAGATACACCCCCCACAATCTATTCAAAATCAGTAGCCCATGGTCTGCTCAACACCTTGTTCTCTGGAGAAAGCTTACCCTATGGTCATGTCCAATTTTACCTCGAAGTCTATACATCAAAGACCCCAACCTATTTTTCCGCTAGGCACACACATGACTTTATAAGCACATATAGGATCTCAAACAATAGAAAACAAGGTAGAATAGGTCATGCACATAGCAGAGAACATGTTATAGGATTCAAATAGGTGTCCAAAACCTGTAAAATGACCTCAAATTGATCTAAAATTAGGACTAGAACTAGTGTTGGGCCCAAAAAGTAAAGCTTACCCTAATCCTAAGTCTATGTTTTGGTTAATTTTGAGTGTTTAGTGCAAGCCAAAAAAAAAAATGACACTATGTCTACAAAAATGGCAAGTTACTCTCAATTGACAAAGGATAATGACCTTATACAATGAAATGTCACCCGCCATATGGGCCACCCTAGACTTCACAAACTTCATCTTATTGCCATCATGTGACATACATGTAATGCATGCTTACGATCTAATGATCTCAAATGACAAAAATGGTAGGGCCAACATTACAAGGCCAAATGGGAAAGATAAGGTAGAAGTCCACATCATTGCAGACATAGTGGCCAAGTCTCTCAAAGTACCAAAGCTTGGGGAACAAATATCCCACAATCAAAGTTCAAGACCCAATAGTGGTTCTTTGTATGTCATGCTAGGCATATCTTTGAGGAGATGATAGATTAGGAGGTAGTCCCAACCTTGGGAATTTTTTGCCGGCTAACCATGCTTGGATACCCTAATAAGTTCATTGTCCCACCCATGTTATTGGTGGTGCCCTTCCATAAGGGATTCATATCAAATCAAATGATCTATTATGACCATGCATAATACCTCTTGGGAAATATCATGCCTTGCCGCAAATGAAATGGTCACCAAAATATCATACACATCCCTAAATATGCCAGATTGATTGGTAGCCCCAAGGTTGGTAAATCTCAATATGTAATTAGAAAGCCCATCCAAGATTCCCCTCCTCGGAAGGTCACCAGGTTGTTGAAGAGAAAGCACGAGGGCATGACCCTTGAATCCGTCATTGAGAAGGTGAATAAGATCAAGGCAGAGGGCCAAGCAATTAAGAAAAATTCACAAGATGAAGAATTTCATGTGGTGTAGGCAAAACCCCAAGTTTTACATTGACACTTAGAACAAGATCCTAGTGGTCCAATTGGAGCTAGTTTTGGTCTTTACATTGTTTTGCAGTTCCACTTGCAAATGAACATAAAATTCTCAATTGAGGGATTTTTATGTACCAAAAGGCACTTTGCATAAGCCAAAAATGGGCCAAGAACTTCTAAAGTTGTAAAGATACTACTTAGCCATGTTCTCGATTCATAGATTCTCTTAGGTAGCAATTTTCAACCTCTAGTATAAAAGCTATTTTTTAATATTTTAAGTTAGTCTTCAAATTAGCAAGAGCAATATCAAATACAAAAAATTTCTCTTATGGTAGTTGCCACACATTGTAGTCTTGCCCAATTTGCATGGTGATGGTTGCATTTTGTTCTCCTCTATCTCCTCTTTGTGTTGATGCATGCTTTGTCTTGCACAATGCATACACATTAAAGAGAGCACCCGGGTAGAGATTTGCAAATATAGGAGGATAGAATTTACCTATGGATGTTCCAATTAGATAGAAAATATATTTGAGACCATACCAAACTAGTAGACCTATCACTTAGCTAGGATTATGCACACCAAAAACATGTGTGCATATTTTTTTAGCTTTACATAGAAGTGTTTGGGTTCTTTGCTTAGGTACATTGGGTCATTAGGATTCTCTAGTGCACTCCTTTAGTCAATGCATGTTCACAGCTTAGTTCATTTGGCCCCTAGTTTCATTTTTCTCTCATAGTCAGAGTAGACAATGGGTTAGCAATTGTACTCGATGCAAGGCTCACTAGATTTCCATATCGTTCTAGATGTCTCTTGACACTTACACAATTGTTTCCATGCACTAGTCGGGTCAGCTACTTCTACTATTGAAAATGGGTTTCATTTTTCTCTCATGGTTAGAGTAGACAATGGGTTAGCTGTTGTACTCGATGTAAGGCTCACTAGATTTCCATGATCTTCTAGATGTCTCTTGACACTTACAAAACTGTTTCCATGCACTAGTCGAGTCTGCTACTTCCTCTATTGACATTATGTCTGAGAGTTCTTGCTAGACTATAGTGTCCGTCATGAAAGCCTTAAACATTGGTGTCATTCCAAGGATTAGCACCTAGGCTTGCAAGAGGCTTTGAAGCATATGTTGTAGAGTCCTTTAGAGTCATCTAGAGTGCTTTACAAAGTCTTTTTGGTTTTGAAGTAGCTAGGAGGGTAGGATACCACATGAGGACCTCATAGGATTAGGAATGTGGTTACAACCATGTGTTTGTGTCCTACAACAAGGTAGAGTTAGTAGTGTGTACCAGATTAGGGTAGTTTTAGATGCCTCACTTGCTTGTTTCTTTTTGCACTAAGAGTAGGAGTAAGTAGGACTACATCCACATGTGTTTGCACCCCACAAGTTTGCATCTCATACACATGCATATTTTTCAAAGGGGTAAGTGATAGATTGAAGCATCAAGTCTTGTCACACTGTGCTTAAATCACATTAGTTAGCATCCACATTATAGCCAGGAAGTGAGTTTCCAATTGTGGTGCCTACAAAAAAACACGTGCAGTTTTTTATGTGCCATTTTTCCCACATTTGACTTCACAAATGTGTTGCCCATGCCACAAGGAGCCCAAAAACACTTCATTCCATCAAAATTGAATTTTGCATTCATGAGTTTGGCAATTTTATGCCAAAGTTGTGCTAACCTCTATGTTTGACAAAGTTGTACATTTCTAGTTGTGCTTAAACTCAGTCCATAGCATCCCAAGATGCATATCAAAATGTCAAAAGTGTCAAACTTAAAAAATACTACTTTTAAAAAATATGCTCATTTTTTCATATGGTTTTTTGCTTTTGAGACCACATGCAATGTACATGCCCTTAGGGTCCAAAATATGCTATTTGTCTCAAATTTGAGTTGACCAACCATATATACTTGTCAGATGTTTACCAAATAATGTCTAGAATATGCTAAACACTTATTTCACCAAGGTACACTTGTTCAAACCTGAAAAAATGTGGATATTTGCACTCCCCAAGACCATACCTTTGTGTCCATAACATTAAGACATCATTTTGTGTAGTCTGAAAAAATATACAATTTTTTAATATTGCCTAAATTGAGGTGCTAGGTGGAAAAATGTGAAGTGCACATCACAAGAATCCCAAATCTACCTTTGAATCCTGATTTGGACACATAAATCAATTTTAACACACAAGTTTTTTCCAAAACCTAGGAAAAGGTAAATTATTATAATTTTGGTTGGAAGACTAATTTTTCAAAAGGGAGACATCATCCCTTGTTGTTTGGGTGTTTGCACATTACAAGAGTATCAAGGCTGCTAGATAGAAGAACATGGAACTCAATCGACACTTACGTAAGCATCCTACACTTGAAAGTACATTGGCCACATTTATATGAGATCATGCACATATTACAAGGTTAGTGATCAACAAGCAAGAGATACCAAGAATAGAGTGTCCATAGAGGAGAGCATACACCAATTTGGAGGCCTAAAGCCCATTCAATAAGAGCCATTCATAGATAACATCTCATAGACCTAAACCTCAAGCACTACTATAAAACACAAATACATTCAAGCGCTGTTGTAGAAAACACAAAGCAAAGCATAGACATGCGCACCAGTGGGCAGTTGCACTTTCTTATGAATGTCCAATTTTGATACAAAAATGGACATGAAGCAAATATCTATATGGACCCCATAGGGAGATATGTTGTAAAAGTAGAAGAATACCCAACACAGTGTGAGAGTGACCAAAGTGGAAGCAATTGTGTTAGTAAGAGAGGGAGAGTCAACACAAGTCTAGTTAATGCACTCAAAGTGTGCTTATATATAGTACTTGACAATGCTACATACAACTGATGTGAAGAGGGGAGGGGCATCCCCCTCTTTATATACAAGAAAGCATGCATGGCCGACTAGCCTTGGGAATCATGTGGGAGGGAAAATATGTAAAAATGTGTGCATACGTGCATGTGTGTGTGTGTGTGTGTGTGGTACAATGGGGCAGAGCCCATGGCTGTTAACTCTAACACCCCCTCTCAGCACTGGATGTTGAAGAAGTATCAATGCCTTCACACTTTGTTCGCCAAGGAAACATCATCCATCTTATAGGTACCCTTCAGCTCTATCTTTAGGATGCCTTTCCATGTCACTCACCACTTTATATAGCCTAAGCCTTATTTCTTATTGCTATCTCTTATAATCGTGTCCCACCTAATCCTTGTCCTAACAAGAAGATTTCTTCAACCTATGCTAGTGAATGCAAGCAAATTATTACAGATTTATTTCAAGTCATGAACATTTCATGGGGAAAAAGTACATCATATTCTACTTAGTAAACTTGGATTGGTGACATGTATATGATGTTTTATTGTTTTATTGAAGTATATTTTATGCAGTATGCTCTTATCTCCATGAATCGTACTTTGTAGAGATACAAGGAGGACTAGCCATATGGAACACTTAATGGATGAATAAATCCCATTAGAAGGTACAAACATCCTACCTTAGGCATACTAAACGTCGTGATGGAGGGACAAGTTGCAATGCATTCGTAGAACCATTGAATTGTACAAGAGACATATTTACAAAGAATCAAATTTGTGGAATTTTTCAAGATATAAGTGTTTTGCATTTGTTGCTACTATTGGACTTTTCTATTATAAACAATTCAAAGTGCTCTTCAGAGCTCAGCCTTATGAATGTAATGACTTGTCTCCTTATCTGATTATTTTAACATAATAAGGTGATTTTGGCATGTCACCTTTATAGCTAAGAAATATTTTCTCTTGTATCCTAGCTAGTTGTATTACAAATTTTCTTTAGTCTTCTCAAAAGTAAGAATATAGGTGGAATAGCACATGCCCTTGGAGGCAAGATACTTGGATTATAACTAAGAATTATAATAACAATACATCTCTTTATGAGAAAAACCTTATGAGTATTGTTAGAAATGGAAGAGTATACCCAATAATCTAGATTGGACCCTCATTGCAAATATGTTTTTTTGTTGCAATTTTTACTTCCACATTATTATCAAGTATGACAAGGGTTTGTATGCCTTCAAACTCAATCAATAAGGTCACGTTCTCATTCTCACCTTTGCAACAATCACAAAATTTGTTTAAAAGGATTAGCTTTACACTTTTATGGTTCCTGTGATCATCCAATCCTTTCACAAGTGATGGTACATCACATTCTATCCCCATTTTCTTGAGAGACTTTTCAAGTTCTTGCCACATATTTGCTCTCACTTTGAGTAGGTCTACAAGTGAAAATGTGCACTTGATCCATGTGGACAACACTCCATGAAGTGTTTGTGTGTCAAAGCACATGTGGGTTTGCTCTCCATTATGTGGGAACTCTCCATTGTGTGGGAACTCTCTTGATGTCCGACATGTTCTCACCTACTCCTACCAAATGTAACATTTGATTATTTGGCATATAATTGGTCTATTAGATTGGATTCAAGGGTTTGAATTCATTTGCCCTCTATAATATGCTTCCATAGCTTAAATGGCCATATACCTTCAACCTTTGATACATTTTTCATCAAATTTGAATCATATTTGCAACTACAAGTGGTGGATCCTCTTTGATCTCTTCAATATGTTCCATCATAGGTTCAGGTAATTTCTTGCTCTCTTCTTTGGGTATCTTATTATAGAGGTGGCCATAGAAGGCACTAGTTCTAGGAGGGCTTGTATAGCCTCTACCAACTTTCTACAAATAAGCCTCCTCTTTTCTAGCATTTGATCCAAGTAGGATCTCCGTTGTAGGCTTCTAATATGGCATTCAAAGGTTTGAAGCCCTTATCCACTAGAACTAATCCATCTGATGTTACACTAGGCTCCTTGGGTCTTTGGTTGGGCTGGTTTCACACCTGCACTAAAGGTGCTACATGTTGTACTTTGGGCATTGCTACCACCGATTCTTTCAACTTTTGAATGCACACTTTCCTCTTACATCTTTTTTCTTTCCATGAGACTCTATAATTGTTTGGATTGGTAAGGATGAGGATTGGGAAATCGGATTTTCCCAACCACACATACACATATATAAGGTCTCAATGGTGCTTATCTTTGCACTTAACGTTGTGCCTTGAAGGTTTGGCTAATCTTATTTATTATTATGTTTGCAAGAGCCTCTAAATATAATGGTTGGGTTGTCAATGGTGCATTGGCCTTGCTTCTTGTGGTCATGCTCATAGAACTAGAGGATTTGGGATGATCTAGCTCCTTATATATATCACAACTATCCTCCACGTCTATGGCTTCTCTCTTACAACTTTCAATTGCCATGCATCCTCTCAAATATAGTTATTTCTTGAGATGAGGATTCAAGAGACCTTCTACAAAGAGAAAAACAAGGTACTCTTGCATTGGTAGCTCCAAAGTTGGGCAGCATGTGATGTACTACCTTAATCCATTAGCTGTATAAATCACAGGTTCCTTGTCCGCTTGCTTGAAGTAGTGGATCTTTGTTAACATGCTGTGTTTGATGTCTCTCTTGGGAAACTCTTCCACAAGCTCTTGGGTGAGGAGGTCATCTATCATCCAAAAATGGCAATGGTCCAAGGTCTCTGGACACTCGATCAATGCCTTTCCATCTAGACTCGTTAATCTGAAACTTTTGTATTGGAGATTTGCTTAGCTTGTAGCACTTGTGTAAATGCTAGTGCATAGTCATAGGGGTCACTGGATCCATTGTATAATCTTTTCACCCATTTTGGAAGTTGGGATGTTCTCACCTTCCTCTGATAGTCTAAATTGAAGTGAGGGAACATCTGAGGGTAATATCCCATAGTTAGTGGTATCATGTTCATGGGTGGATTTGCCATGGTGCTATAGGTATCAAAGCAACATGGTCAAGCATCGGTTGCATTGGTGCTCTTATCGTATGCATTAGGTTTGGTTGAGTTAGCCCTAGTGCAACCAAATAAGCACCTCTCACTATGGTGTTCTAGGTGGTGCACTTCTCCATTGAGTGATGTTTGTTGACAATGCTATTACATAGATAATTGTTCTACTTCCACTTTGGGGCTAGTGCTCTAGATCTCTCTATCCCTTTTAATTTTGAATCTAAATTGCATACCATATGTGAAGATTGGGGTACCGTCTTTGAGGTTCTGATGATAGACATTTTGTTAAACATTAGGGCACTAGAATACAAGAACTAGGTAGCTTGTGATTCACTTGCAGCTTCATATTTGTCTAAAAAGATAAGCTTTGTGGTGGTTGCATTTATCCATGTGCGTATACATACAACGCTTTACTATTTGACAAGGATGCTCTCTCAAGATACTAGATCTTCTAATACACCTACACTCCTAGCTCTGCTTCCTCAAAATAATAGAATTATGTAGACAAGTCATCTACCAAAACTAGCTTCACCAAGTCTATAGAATTCACGAGGTGATCTCTTGCTGGCAAGGATGATGGAACATCCTCCTCTACTTCTATCTGCACAATTCTATCTGCACAACATTGCACACACACACACACACATTTTTACATATTTCGCTCCCACATGATTCCCAAGGCTGGTCGGCCATGCATGCTTTCTTGTATATAAAGAGGGGGGAGGGTTCCCCCCTCTTCACATTAGTTGTACAACATTGTCAAGTACTATATATAAGCACATTTTACATGCGTTTACCGGACTTGTGTTGACTCTCTCTCTCTCTCTCTCTCTCTCTCTCTCTCTCTCTCTCTCTCTCTCTCTAACGCAACTACCTCCATTGTGATCCCTCTCACATGGTATCATCGCTCAAGTTTTGCTGACACAAACTTGCGACTAATGCAACTCCAACAACAAAACACATATTTGCATTTTCTGCACTTCCCGATTTGCAATATTGGCTTGCTTTTTTTGGGTGAAGAGCAACCTGTGTTTTTGGGCACGGAGAAGCTACGTTTTTAGCCCAACTATGCTATGCATTTTTGACGATCTTGGATCCAATTCTTCTTCGACGGTTGCTAACTCCACAGGGAGTTTGTGACTTGTGTAGTGTACGTGAAGAGCAGAGATCTGCCAGAGGGGGTTCTTGCTCTTCAAAGTGCTTTCTCCACGGTGACTATCTTCTCCCTTCCATTCTCTATCCAATGCATTTCACGAGCTTCTCCTGTGTATACTTCTCCTCAGCACAGCCAGCTCTATCCTTGGACCTTGACACTTTGGATGCAGATTCTGAGGTTGGTACAAAGGACTTCATAGCTGGTGCTCCTCTCTTTTGCAGCTTCTCATTTGGCAAAGCGCACATGAACTTAGCAATTATTCTCCTCTTCAGGCATGATGGAGGTTCCTGAGATGCCTATCCCATGACAGCATCTGGCTGGCCTCACGGCAGGAACGAGGCACAACGTGGTGGTGCAGATTGAGTCTGCATTCAAAAAGACCTCCTTGATGGAAAAGGCACTACCAACAAATAAGAAGGAATAGGTGGGTGGCGATTCATTTAGTATGCTATTGTATCCTTTGGAGCAACAATCTTGTCAAGCAAGCTAGGTATTCTTGGGTTGCCCTTGACGACAAATGTAGCAAAGCAAACTTCTCAACATAAAATTTGTCAATCAAAGACCATAGTGACCTAGTAGTGCATGGAGGCAATGGAGCTCCTATGGCCATTCGTTTGTAACCAACATATGCAAGCTAGTCTACAGCAACTATCATTAAAAAAGCTTCCAAACTACATATCTAGCAAAAGAAATGCCTAAGAAGTCCACCCAAAATCAACTAATCAAGTGGAACACAACCACATATGTCATCACCTATGAGCATGGGATGCTTGCTAGGTTAGGAATGAAAAAATAGAATGGGGCAACTAAGCACTCTATGCATATCATTGACCCTCTAAACTACCTCTACCAAATACAACGAATGCTTCCACCACTTGAAATTTGCTAATGTAATAAAGAGGTCACTAATTAGACTAATTAAAAAATCATTAATTAAACATTGTAAAAAAACCTTCTAATCAAGAAGATGAGCATGATACATGGAATACCGTGAATCAATAGACATTGTATTTACAAAACGATGCAAGCATAGCAAGCTATGGAGTTTTGGCACACTCATGGCTTATCCACTACTCTCACAAAAGACATTCTTTATAAATAAGGTAATTTTTGCTTATATAGGCTAAATTGGTGACTTGACCCAGAAACTACTAGTTGCTAAACTTGAGACGTGCTATACATATTTGAAGCATTATAGCCTCGGATTATGTTAACAATTTCTCCATATAGCCAAAAATAGTAAATACTCGTCCCAAGCATCTGGTGGAAGGCAAACATAAAAGAACAAAATTGATTGGCACTTGGCCGAGGCATTTGTTGCATCTTTTTAGCAAGGCAAATGGCCTATACCATGTTTCCTTGAATATACCACCCCCCCACCTAGTGTGTGCACGTCCTTGAGTGTGCTGCTAGGCTCAATTGGTTGCTAGATGTTAATGGTGCAATGGAGATCTTTAGTGAACCTCCTTTCTAGTACTTACAAGTGAATTCTAGTGGTGATTAATCTAACATATAACAAAGTTAGGAATTAAGAGTACATGCCTTCACATGGATGCAATCAAATGCACAATTTTGGGTAGTTGGGCCATTCTCAAAGGAAATTCTCTTGATGTGACTAGTAAGGCCATTTGCATGTTATTGCTATAAAATTTTTTAAGATTTGTTGTAGCTTCTATTTAGCATTTTGAACCAACTTGTGTCTAAAGGATTTAGGCTTGATTTTTCTTCCTTGCATTAAAGAACATGTATTTGAAGCTAAGGGCTTAGGCTTGCCACAATTGTCATTTGGTTCTATGCCAATTTAAGCTTAAAAAATCTTATGAGAATCTCAAAACTAGCCTATTTCAAAACAATGATGCAACACATGCAAATCTAATCCTAATGGTTGGATTTTGAAATTAAAAATAAGCCATCATATCTACTTTGTTTAAGAATTGGATAGCCTTGTATAGCCTAAAAATTGTTGAGGTTGTGTTGGAAATGGTTCTCATAATTAGTATTTTGGAACATATATTGTATATTTGTTGTGGACCTATTTTGGCTATGCATAGAGCCATTTGATGGCGATTTTTTCTATGCAAGAAAATCAGTATACCTATTCATGGACCTTTAATGGAATGCTGAAAAATTGGACATATGTAGATACTATTCATGCTTGCACTCCAAATGAAAGTAGAAATGTGAAACTAAGGTGTTGGAAATCATCCACTCTTCATTCATGAGAATTGTTCATTGCTTAGAGACCTCTTAAAAGGATTTCTAGTGCATGTGAACTCACCCTTGGTCACCTAAAAGTAGGGGGCTATAATCAAGCTATACCCATGTCCTACCCATGTGCCACCAAACTAGCATACACTTGCCCATAAATCAAGGTGAGAAGATCAAGGAACACACAAGTGGAAACTTTAGAAATTTCTTCACATCATTTATCATATTTTCACCTAAACCTAGCCCTCATACCATGCCTATACAAGGCACACTTCATTGTATTAGCAAGTTAATCTAATACGTGCATAATTGAACTATCTCTCTTGTCTAGCTTTTCTCTCTCTCTTTTACTTTCTAGATTAGGGTTAATCATGAAGCTTGTTAAGCACACATTTGATGTGATTTAATCTCTTTCTTTAATTAGTATTCCATTAGGGTTTAAATTCTTACGTTAGAGCTAGATTAGTAGCTAGAAGCTTTTTAGGGTTTTTCCTTAATCTGCAAATTAGGGTTTCTATTATCTCTCAACTCTAGCACACTTTGGTCAAGTACTTAGAGAAGGAGCTCAACGTGATAGACATCCTCACAAAAATGTTTCTCTATTGGAGCTATCACAAGGAGAACCAACTTCATATATGAACATAACTATCATTTCTCAAATTATTGTTTTCTTGCTCATATCTCTCAATTGGTGAAGCATTTGGTCAAACCCTCAAGGTTAGTGGAGGATAATATTGTGGGTAACCTATGCTTCAAAGGGTTTCTCAAAAGGATTCTTCCATGTGGAGAACAAACCTCATCTCTACTGGTCACTCTCTCTTGGCAGTTTTCACCACATTGGATAATCATTATGTAGACATGACTAATCATCACTTAATCATGTCGTTTCCTACTCAAAATCAGTCACCAATGTATTTCCAAATCTCTTATATGTATGCTACATTCATGCATGGGTACAATAACCTCATGAGAAACATGCTATTTTTAGTATCTTCTATTTATAGAATAGAAGGCATCACAAGAAATGCCAAACCCAAGGAAAGCAATGAAGACAAAGAACAATGTGGGAGCTCTCACTCAACCGCCAAGACCCATGGACTGCTTATTGCTTCAAGCATTCCAAGCCGATCACTAATGGCTACCTCTCACATAGCTGACACACCATCCATATCTACGGGTGTAGTGAGCTTACCTCCATGCCGATCAAGTTATCTCCTCTCCCACACACTCCGATAGCTCCACAATCCAAGTGCAAGCTTCAAGCAAGCTCCATTGCCGCGAGCAAGAGAAGAGAAGAGAAGAGAAGAGAAGACGAGAGGAGAAGATGGAGAGCTTCTCCTCCCCGGTCCCTCACCCTCACACAATCACTCCCTCATACTCTCACACTCCCTCTCTCAAGCACAAGCTCAAGCAAGCAAGAAGAAGAAGAGAGCTCCTTTTGGCCATACACAAGAATGAGCTTCTCATTCACTTTTCAACTTTATATACATAACCCTAAATCCCTTTTGGGTGGTCATCCCCTTACCCCTTTTTTACATGGCCGGCCTAGGCCCTTTTTTCCATTGTCCTCCTATCTTCCTAGCTTCCTTCCTACCACCCATCTACCTTTACAAATTGCACGGGTGAGATTCCGGCGCTCTTAAAATCATGGTGTGCCTTGCGATTTTTTACAAAAGTATAGACTCACACTTTTTCTCGTGCATCTTTTTCCTTAATTTAGGGCTTTTCTGCACTTCTTATGTTTTCGGATTCTTCTTGGTGCACCTTCACCTTCCGTTTCGTTTTTGCCTTGGCCTTGTCTTCTGCTTCAGATTTTCCAAATTTTCCACCTTTGTTCGTTTGAGGGTTAACATTACCCCCCTCCTAGACGAGTGCCAATCCCATGGCACTCCTCGTCATAGGTAGCAAGCTTTGGCATGCACCAAAAACGTGGGTGGAAGGGACATCTGTGGATTTCCGTGGAGGAGTTTTGGTGGTGGTACGGATAAAGGTCATTGGGGGCACATTGTTAGTGATAGGGTTGGGAGTTGCACTCATGGGTTGGCATAGGTGTTGATGTTCTGGGGATTCTATGGCCGATGATTCTTGGTGGGCTTGCATGATGATTCTTGGTGGGCTTGCATGATGATAAAGGATAAGAATTCGGAGTTGAGTGTCAATTAAGAGCAAACAACACTTTCGTTGGAGTCTTCAATGCTTGCAATTGAAAACCTCTATTATGTGGTGTCTCCTTGGGGATAATGCTAGTCTTCTTATCGTGCACAAGACATAGTTTGATTAGTTTGGGAGACATGTCAAACTCTAAGCAAGTTGAGAGTATTGTCCTGCACTTGAGGACCCAAAATGTGTATATATTTTGGTACATATATGATGTGAATGCTCATGCATACTTAGATATTATGTAGTTAGAAGACCACGGGTCTAGTTCCTCGTAACAATGTGTGGATAAAGCAAAGTTGTCCATGTTGAGGAGAAGTACACATGAAGGTGTATAAGACATCCTTTGCGTTGTGACAGCACGATGTAGCATAATTGAACACATTGACATCGAACTTTCAGTAGCTGGTCGCTATTGGGTTTGCTTGACGAGTACGGTGTACTTTTCATGGCCATTCGTGCGGTGGTTACCACGATCGATTGCAATGATACTAAGGCGGAGTGCAAAAAGGAATCGTGCAAATGGTTCAGGAGAGTGACAGGTCTAACCATAGGTGAGACAAGCTCCCTAGGTATGTCCTACCTTTGATGTGCCCTGAACAATTGTGGGAATGTGTAGAGGGCTAGGGGACTAGGAACAGAGCCAGGCGACCAAGGGCACTAGGCGTACCTAAGTTGAGGACCCCTAGGCATTGGGCTGTGATTGTGAGTGCTTTTTTTTCCTTTTCTTTTTTTTTTCTTTTTTTCTTTTTCCTTTTCTTTCCCACTTTTTCTCCTTGTTTTTTTGTTTAAGAATAACATGAGTACAACCATTGCAATACGTTGAGGCTATAAGCCTTCCAATTGGATCAGGAAATGTCGAGATGCTACGAAATTGGATATTATAGCGATGATTGTGTCCCAGCCTCGTTGCTAGAGGAACAGTTGTTGAGATGGGGATATACACTAGAGATCTTGCAAAACCTCTTTGTAACATGAGATGTTGGTACAATTGAGGTAACAACTGCTGTGAGTGCCAGGTGTAGAGTTTGACCCAGAAAGAGCCACTGATCATGCTTTGGGCCATGCGATGTGGGCAATCGGAAAGGGTGATTTTCACTTTCAGTGGTGTGGCTTCGTCATGGCTCTTTGTGAGGTTGGTGGTCTTGCGGTGACTTGGGCATTGAACACTGTCATACAAAGACCTGTGTCGTCTTGCATCCACTTGACACTTCGTGAGAGTATGTGCAAGTCACATGCATCAATTATAATGAACAGAGGCAACACAAAAAGATATTACTTTATCAAAATCCTATGGTGCTGGTTGCGATGCATATCATTGGCGCTTGTTAAAGACATGCCATGGATTAGTAGTAAGGGAGGTTTGTACAGTTGGGGGGCCTGCCCCTTTAACCAGTTAAGGACAAAAAGTTATGACAAGATGGCATTTTGCAAGCAGCTTATACAACATAGGGCGTATTATATTTGTATGAGGTGGGGTGAATTTGGGTGATCAGACGACTGGGGCTGTGTCGGTGGTGGGCTCCTGTCAGGCATTGGGCAGGGAAGATATCGGCCAAGACCCGAATGGTGTAGTCCCTGGCCGCATCTATTTCGAGAATGCTTTTAAACAATTCATCAAATTCCCGCTTATCTCTAGCTACCTTCTCCTCTTTTGAGCACCTAGTGCCCGAGGGTCTGGTGGGGGCCTGCACGTCTGGTGTTGCTACACCTCGGGTGCTCCCTTGAGCCTTTGTCTTCTTGGGTTGGGGAGTCATCATGTGTCTTGGATAGTGTCTCTTGGGGCCTCTTTTCGGCGCGTACCTCTTTAGAGTAGGCACATAGCATTCTGGTGGGGGCGCTAGTGCCTTATGCTCCCTCAGATGGGCAGAGAGCTTCCTTACAGGCTTGCTGCATTGTGTGCTCCATGACGGCTACTGTGGGGGAATCCACAAAATGTGAACCAAGGTTAGGCTTTGAGGCAAGATAGAATTATTTGCATGAAAGGGATTAAACTGTGGATTATCAAGCGCATATGACGAGGGGTGAGGTGAGGCATGCAATGTTTGCTGTAGAGGGACGGCCCCCGTGATGATATTTGTCATGTTTCGACTGCGGGGCGTATTCCAGCCATTAGCAGATCTTGGCTTATGCTAAGTTGCGTGGAATGGTTGTGATGGAGTGGAGCAAGGATCGTCCTCAAAAGGATACACCGAAAAAAGAGGAGAGGCGTATAGAAGGGGACGGCGCCCTGTCTACGTCCTCAGAGGTGTTGGTTAGGGCTTCCTATGGTGGTAATGAGGGTTGCATGCCCTCCACTTGGAGGCAGGAATAGTCACACAACTTCTAGACGTGTGGTAAGAGGAGGACCTGAGGAGCTTAGTCTGTCAAACCCAAACTCTTCTTCCCGCGCTTGACTATCATTGCTTGTGTGTGTTGGTATTATCTATACACACGGTCACAACTCATTGTTTATTTATGTACATATTTATGAATCCATGTCACTTTGTGAGGATAAAAACCAATTGTAGAACTCAAGATTGTAGTGGAGTGTGGCATACGCATCCACTACTCATGGCAGCTTACTCAATAACAATAGATATTTTACAACATCGAGTAGCATGGTACCTTGTCCGAGCCTACTCGCAACATGTAGCTCCTCCTTAGTGAGAACCTTATCAATTAGAGATTTTTCTTGGCTAGTTTCGGCTAAGTCCATACCCCGAATGGCAGTCAGCACTACTCGAAAGGAAGTTGGCACCACATAGGTTGGATCTCTTTGACACCGCCATTTGGCCAAAGGCTCCTCTAAGGCTGTCATGATCTGGGCTCCTAGTTCAGCCATTGTAATGCAGTTTTCAAACCAACGCTTTTCAAATTGACTTTGACTCTTTGATTGTTGTTTTAGTTGCTCTATCTCTAAGGGATTTGGTTGGTAGAGCACATCAATGAATGTCACAGTTAAGCATAGTTCGTCGGCTTCCTCATCAGAAATGAGTCACATGCGTTCATGCAGAAGCCTGCCACAGTGCTCATCAAGATGTTCTTGCTCTTCCCAGGATAGGGAAAATGGCAAGCATTCTTCGAGTTGCTCCTTAGGAAATGTGCTCATGCCTGCAAGGTCATAGACATATGTGAACACTTTGAGCTTAGCATCCAACTCAGTTAAGCATTCTGCGACACTTCTATGTTCGATGAGGGCTTGCTCAGTTGCTATCTTATGCAAGGTTCTAGGAGTTTCCCTAGGCTTTACCATAGCTGGGGGCTCAGGCCTAGATGAGCAAGATTGGTCAATGCTAGGATTGCTTATGCTCTCAGGGTTTCCACATTTCTCTTGGGGCCTTGTTGCTATTGTGTCATGGTTCTCCTTGGATGTGATCGGTATAGTCTTGTCACCCTCTTGTGATAGTGTTGTATCCACTCTTGATTGGTCAATGCGAGTTTTGTTGTTGGTGGATTGAGTGTTGCAAGTAATCGTTGATGGTAATGGTTGCTTTGACTTATCAGAGTACACGGATGTATCTAAGGTTTCACCGTTATTAGGAGAGATGGCAATGGGTTCATTCATGGGTGGGCTCGATGCCTCATTGCTAAGCTCTTTAGCATTCTTGACCTCAATGTCCTTGGTATCTTTGGCCACTAGCAGTTGCCATTGTTTTTGTTGTTTTGTCCTCTTTTTCTTGGGCAATTGCAGTGTCTCCTTTAAGGACTCAGGACCTTGAATTAGGTCAATCGTTGATGTGTTTGGTTGGGCCTCAGCCTTCTATTTCTCTAGTGTGTCCTTATGGGGCATAGCTATGGCATGTTGAACAGCCTTGCTAGGCTGTGAGGGTACAAGTGCCTCTTTGTTTGGAGAGTCTAGCTCCTCAGAAAATTCCCCTCTATTTAGCTCCTCAAGTCTAGGCTTTAGGTGCTTTGGAAGTGCTAGAGTTGTCAAGGATATTGGTTATGACACCTCCTCCATAGGTGAATTGCTAAGTACA
The DNA here is from genome assembly GCF_053477565.2 of Lygodium microphyllum. NCBI lineage: Eukaryota > Viridiplantae > Streptophyta > Polypodiopsida > Schizaeales > Lygodiaceae > Lygodium > Lygodium microphyllum. The sequence continues at coordinate 121,686,947 of NC_141144.1, read as the reverse complement.
CATTTCACAAGAGGTGCTGTCACGGCCAAGGGCTGTGATTGTTGTGATCCCTGATTGGAAGTAGTAACAGCTAGTTCAGCAGACTGGCCACTATTGGTAGGCTGCAGTGTCAAGTCCTTAAGCAGATCAAAAGTGGCAGTGTCTTTGTTTGCCCTTTTCACATTCATTTGTACAGATCGAGCATTAGTTGAGCTAGTCACGATGGATTGCACAGGAATATCCTTAGGCTGAGATCTAAGGGTGGTGTCATGCCCCACATTTTGGACATTTGGAAGCTCAGATGGAGATAGAGATTAGGATTGAGCAGCTATACTTGATGATTGCTGGTGTGCTTCCTGCGTCCGTTTAGGGAAAGAGCGTGTAGGAGACCTGGGACTCCTAAGTCGCTTTGACATTGATTGGACGATTTGCTTGTGGTTGTTAGATGATTCCACCATTTGCCTTGTTGGGCACTCAACCTTACCATGAGCAATGTTGCGCCTATGATACTCGTTATCCTCTTGGGAAAAGGCTCCTTGGGCGCTAGTGGCTTTTGTGTACACTCGACAAGTACATATGATATTCCCTTGTTAAGCGCACTAGGCTGAGGATCTATCCTTCAAATAGTCCCATTTGGTTTCTTGATTTTCGTGAGGGGCTGAGTCACTCCAACCTCGTTAAGAGAAGTCTTGGGTTTCTATCTAGATTTTCCCCTTCACTTCTTTGCTTTTGACACGATCTGGCCTTCAACTAATAGAGGTGATGTAGTCGGGGGCTTTGGTACCCAAATCCATTGGTTACCTGCATAATACCCTTGAGCACGTAGCAACGCTTTGGATATCCATCGCGGCATTGTGTTGGCTCTCCATTGATGCCTTCATCTGTAAGGCTTGGGCTTCTTTTGTGGTCTTCTACAATATTTGTAAGTCCAAAGTCTGTCCTTGGCATTGTCCCTTGACCTTCTTGTTTCAAGCATGGCCTCGCTCACTGGTTCTCTCTGTTCAACATGCGTTTGTATCAACTCTTCTAATAAGTCCTTGCTCTCATCACTAGGCTTGCATGGCATATCGGAATGGTCCTTGTCCTTCCCTTTGTGTTTGATGGTGGTCTTAGCCACAATTATGTCTAGTTTTGAAACAAAGAGGTTCCCACCTTTGTAATTGGGGGTGCCCTCCTACATGCAATGCCTTGCAATTTACCAATGTCTCTCAACATGTCACATGATGATATTGCATATGCAACATGGATAGAGGCACCCTTTAAATTATTATAAATGACATATAAGGGGCAATCAAAAGTTAAAAATTTCTCAAAATTTGTTGTCTTTTATGCAATAACTTGACAATGCATAATCAAAGTCTCCATAATTTTGCATAAGTTCTTTGCACCACTAGCCATTCTTTCTTTTTGTAGTGATTCTGCTATGCTTCAAGTATTTAAAGTAGCAATTTGTTACCACTTCAAAAGCCCAACGTCTTAAATGCAACTGAGTCTAGAATTAACAATACATACATAAATACATACATATGAGCGTACATACATACATACACACACACAAACGTCTTAAATGCAAATGAGTCTAGGATTGACAACACACACACACACACACACACACACACACACACACACACACACACACACACACACACACACACACACACACACACACACACACACACACACACACACACACACACACACACACACACACACACACACACACACACACACACACACACACACACACACACACACACACACACACACACACACACACACACACACACACACACACACACACATACATACATACACGCATGCATCTATGCATACTTACAAATACATACAAAGTAGCTATAATTTGTATCTTTTTTTGGATAACTATGGACAACAACATTTTAATCTCTTGATTTATTTGTGCTCCCACTACTACATATAGTGAGCTTACTTGCCAATATTCCCATTGTAGTACACTTTGCCAATTTTTGCCTCGACATTACTATTTTAGTCGGTAATAACATCGTAATGAAATAGGTGTTGATATTAGCATAGGTATGTCAGATGGTATTTTAGTCGATAGTGGCATCGGTATATGTCAACACCAATATTGACTAAATATATTGACGCTAGTGTCGATTATATCACAAAAGACATATCGACGCTTATACCAATGTCTACAAGAATAATTTTTATGGGTGGCAGAGCCCTAGGCTCTGCCACCCATAAACATGCCATGAAATTTGGCATTCTTATTAACATACATATGGATCAAAGCATGCATAAAAGTATGAGCTTAATATACATGAAGACTTATAGATCCATAAAAACAACATGATTTTAAGACTTAAAGAACAAAATGAAGCACCTTCAACAAATTGAAAAGGCTATTTGATTAATCATGAAACTACCAATGTCAATTACAAGAGATACACATGGTCCTTAAACTAAATATGTATTTTATTAAATACAAATGCTAGCAAAAACCATGTCATCTTATAAAAAATGGGACATCCCATGTGCCCAATAACTAACACATAAATACCTAGCTATTGTATGCTAGCTTACATGCTCTATAATAAATCTCCAAAATATTTTCAAGAGATAACAATTGATCTCGTGTCCAAGGTGTCTCCCATGGCTCCTGCAAAAATAAAAAGAAACACAATTAAAAATAGAGTAAGCCTTAATTTGTAAATTAATTATCACTTCAATTACTAATATATGTAAAGTCAAAAAAAGTTATTATATATAACTCGCCTCATCACCATGAGATCACATATTTGCAAAGAGTTTGTAAATGCCCTTCTTTGTACCGTATGACTTCTCTAGGTATGTGGGCTCCCTCCTCATCTCACCATACTATGTGTATTTACTGTGGTCAAAATAAATATGATAAAGCAATAAATTTCATTTCTAATCATATATGTAATTTTATAAAAATATATAGGTGTATGAATACTTGCAAACTCCTCATCAAAAGAAGGCCAACTGTTGCTCCCAAGGTCGTGCGATGATCCCATCTCTACGCCCTTTTGAGCTGCTCCCCTTTGATGCTTCCATTTTTGGGGGTTGCTGTGTATCTCATGCTTTAGAGCCCTACAATCCTTGCTATCTAGCCAATCAAGCTTTGGCAAGCTATGCTTCAATGCTCTTCTTTCCTCAGAGTGCTTGTGCTTCATGTGCTCTTACATTTTGTTCAACATCCATTGTATCCTACATCAATTGATAGTTGAAGGTACAAGGAAATCTCTATGTAAGATAGCAATAATTTTATTTTTCTTATTACTACTCATTCTCTTCTAAGATTTTATAATCCAATTCCCAAATACTTGATGGCACAAGTTATGCATGAGCAATGACCTCTTTTCTATTTTTATCCATGTAAACCTCTCGAGTAGTAATGTGGTCAATGTTTTAACTCAACTTGGAATCATGCTCCCTTGTGAATTTAGGAGTACATTTGGTTGTTAATATCGGCGTGACTCCAAGTGTCCCCCCAAAGGTGTCTATTGTTATGAAGGCAAAAGTGGAGTGGGATCTAAAGTGTTGGGCATTGGATTTGTGTGCACATGGATATCCTGGGCCAGTACAAAGTGAGGTGTGTTGACCAATGTAGTACTTCTATCAACCTCTCCGAGTGTCTTGGTTTTGATTGTTGACAAAAAAGAGATCGATTAGAACTACCCTTCTCCATTCTACACAAAAAATAGGTTCTTTATATAGAGACCCAGACCATTCTACTAGACCTTAGTAGGGGCTCGTAGTGCCAATAGGATAAAGGCATCTCTTTAGATATCATCACAATCTCAATTGTGGTAAAATCAAGGGTACCCCGCAATAGTCCATAGATGAGTGGACCTAGATCGTGACACCACAGTTAAAAAGAGACGATACCCAAGTGGATGCGGTTAAGTATCCGGTATTATGCTCCCTTAACTTGTACCTACATACATGCATAAATATAAACTTACATATATACATGCATGTGCATATTTTCATATACATACATACATATATATATATACCTAGACCATATGACATGCATAAATATAAACTTACATATATACATACATATATGTATGTATGTATGTATGTATGTATGTATTTATGCATACCTAGACCATACGACTAGACCTAAGCAGGAGCTAGTAGAGACAATAGTCTAAAGGAACCTCTTTAGATATCATCACAATCTCTGTTAACCCTCAGATGAATAAGGTGGAAAATCTGAAGTGGAAGACAAGGCCAAGGCAAAAGTGAAACGAAAGACGAAGGTACGCCAAAAAAATATGGAAACACAAGAAGTGTAGAAAAGTCCTAAATCAAGGAGAAAGGAACACAAGAAAAAGCCCAAGTCAATACTTTTGTGAAAGAGTGCAAGGCGCATCATGATTTATTTTAAGAGCGTCGGGCTCTCACCCATGCAAATTATAAAGGTAGATGGGTGGTAGGAAGGAAGCTAGAAAGATAGGAGGACAATGGGAAAAAGGGGTTATCTGGCCATGTAAAAAAGGGGATAAAGGGATGACCGCACAAAAGGGATTTAGGGTTTTGAATGTAAAGTTGAAAAGAGAATGAGAATCTCATTCTTGTGTATAGCCAAAAGTTGCTCTGTTCTTCTTCTTCTTCTTGCTTGCTTGCTTGAGCTTGTTCTTGAGAGAGGGAGTGTGAGAGTGTGAGGGTGAGGAACTATGGTGGAGAAGTTCTCCATCTTCTCCTCTCTTCTTCTCATGTCTTGCTCGTGGCAATGGAGCTTGGAGCATGGATCTTGGGAATGGAGCTTGCTTGAAGCTTGCACTTGGATCGTGGAGCTACCGGAGTGCTCGGGAGAGGAGGCAACTTGATCGGGCATAGAGGTAAGCTCACTACATTAGTAGAGATGGATAGCGTGTCGACTATGTAAGAGATAGCAATTAGTGCTCGGTTTGGAACTCTTGAATAATAAGTGATCCGTGGGTCTTGGCGGTTGAGCTTGAACTACCTCTACATTTTGGTTCCGTGCCGGGACCAACGGATTCAAGCTTGAGCACTTGCGTGCTTCAAATTGAGCATTGAAGTAGGGTTTTCCTCGAACTAGTACTTAAGGTAGATAAGTAGGAAGCGAGGGATTTTGAAGAGGTATTCGATCTCCTTAGCAAGGAAGTTTTTGGTTTTTTGGATTTGGAAAAGTAGGTTGGAGTAGTGTAGGTGTTTGTTTTGTGATTTGGATGCATTAGGGTAGGAAAAAACAAAGAAAAGAAAGAAAAACAGGCATTAATGTTTTTCTGTCATAATAGGGCAAGAGGGTTTGATTTGCTTGCTATTCCACGTATATGCAATCATTCATTAAGGTCTATTCTTACATTCTGGAAGTTTATGTGACCCCTAACCAAAATCATTAGAATAGAGTTGATTTTCAACATCCTCAAAACTCGTCCGCATGAATCGGACACTGTTACCATAGTCTAATTCCCAGAATCGGTCAGTCCGATTTTTGGACTCGGACCAACCCATCCTATCCAATCAAACATACCCTGTTCGATTTCAAAAATTAGACATCCCATAATCTGACACAAAAATTGAACACCCTAGAATCAAACCATGAAAATCTAACCATCCAGAATTGGATGCTCAAAATCGGACTACCCAGAATCGGACACTCCAAAATTGGACACTTGTCAAATCCGACATCTGATTCCTAGAATCGGACTCCTTCAATTGAAAACATGAAGATCGAACATCCCATAATCAGACGTCCGATTCCCACAATCAAACGCACAAAAATCAAACCACTAGAATCGGACTGACCCAGACCGTCCGATTGGCCGATTGGACCAACCCAAAATTAGACATCTGATTCTGATAATCGGACTCCTGGAGATCAGACTCTGAGAATTGGATAGAAAACTATCAAAATCAGACAGGTGAATATGATATAGATTTGACACATCTAATCCCTGAAACCAACCCAGAGACCGTATAGAGCCGAAAGCACATCATAGATCTATTATCGAGCATAAATCTAGAGCAAGTAGTTCAATACTTGGCTACGAACAATCCTTCAAATCATGCATGGTGTTTAGCATAACGGCCATGTGTGCCCCCTCCGCACCTCCCCCAAGTAGGCTGGAGAGAAAACGTGCGCTACGATAGGTCCTCCAAATTAGATCCTAGTGTAGTAGTGGCTCTACACAAGCATAGATTCTCACTTGCGAAATAGTAATCAAAATTCCATACCCGAACAAAGATGAACAGAGACCCTAGAACCTCAATGGGCCAATCTAGCCAAGAAGGGAAAAAAGGCCACACCACAAAAACACATATAGGTTGCATTTCGACCGCATCTAGTCAAACTGGAATGCAACAACATCAAGCCACAACTGCGAGGATGACTAGACATGATAGTCCTGATGATAGATGCACCTTGAACGGTACTGCACCGAAAACCCTAGATATTAGTGGAGAATCCACATTTGGTTGTGCTATTGGTAACTCAAAGGCATGTATTAGAAGCCTAAGGGCCTACCAAGTCCTACATAGCTAGATGGAATCAACAATGGACTTTTTATTTTTCTTTTTTGGTAAAGGGGTTTTAGTGTGATTCGGTCAAAAGATTTAGCATTAAGTGATGGTTTCAAATCAATTTTCATCCTATTGCATCACTGTGCCCCAAAGAACGGGAAAATAAGGATGGGTAGCTCCACTACCTTCTTCATACAACAAGCAAAAAAATCCCACACACTACTAGGATAAGTACCTAGGGATTCATAAGTGTGTTGTTTTACTAAGGGTTAAGCAAGGATGCTCCTTGTTATGTAATTTCTAGTCTTTGCATAGATCAATTGGCAAAATTTATAAACTCGGTAGCATAGGAATAGAGTATTTTTTATCCATAATTGAGAAACCAAATGATCTACTTTACTATATGCAGATGCTATGGTCCTTTTTGTGCATGATTGTACCACCATGCAACATCTCTTGCATTAACTCTTTTTTTTTTGCGAGGAGAGTGGCCTTTTGCCAATGTAGCCAGGAATAAAATGATGTTCACAAAGACAATCCAATTAACCAAACTAGCCATACTATCTACATGGAGAAAAATTTGGAGGTAGCACAACATAAAATATCTTAATATAGATGTACTTGTAAATCATAGGTGGGGAAAATGCATCAAAGGTAAACGTAAGGTAGGTCAGGCTAGTTACTATGTGCTTTAGAATCAATGCCACTCAAGTGGCATCCATCAATGACAAGGCTACTATGCTTGTGTAGGGATCTTTTGTTAAAGCATCTATGCCATTTGGTTATGATTTTTAAGATGTAGAGATCTAGAAATACTTGCATTTGAAAGAGTATAAGCATAGAGTGCCAAAGCTAGCATGATAGAAAGATCTTAACTGAGAAATACACTTGAAGGAAAAGTCTTAACATCTGAATGAATATTCAATACCAAAGGATGTTAAAAAATGTCAAGGTTGGGTATTAAACTTCTGAATGCTTCTTTACAAGAGAGCCATTAGGTGTTCTCATAACTAGGTAAACAAATGTTGAAAATAAGTCTAAACTCTACCACTACATAAACAACAGAGACCCTCATTGCTAATAAGAGAGGATACAAGATGCATGACTGCCATCGGCCACCTTCCATTATGTACGCATGGTTTTATTTACTCATGTAATGCAATTTTAATTATGTTTCATGTGCCAAAGGAATTGCCTTGATTAAGGCTATCTTCCCATACACTTAGATTATGATTTTACGCGTTTTTAAAAGTGACCAGATTTTTAGGACCATATGCCAAAATCCTAGGCATTCAATAGGTGTACCATACTCATTGTATGCTGAAAACTATGATACATACATGTGTATGTGTGTGTGTGTGTGTGTGTGTGTGTGTATTGATTCACACAAACTCTCTCTCTCTCTCTCTCTCTCTCTCTCTCTCTCTCTCTCTCTCTCTCTCTCTCTCTCTCTCTCTTCAATTGGTATCAAGTGATGGGTCCTAGGTGTTTGACCATAGTATGTTGCAATGTTCTTGTGAGAATACACTTACCTGGAATGTCTCTGAGGTGCTGCGCAAAGTATTTGGGGCAATGCTCATCAAACACACCGGGCATGACCGGAGCAAGATCATGTCTCTCTCTCTCTCTCTCTCAATGTGTATGTGTGTGGCATGGTGGGGGGAGCCAGGGGGAAGAGTGTGTGGGTGGGTATGTGTGTGTATGTGTGTGTGTGTGGGTGTGTGTGGGGGAGAGGAAAGAGAGAAGGGTGAGGGATCTCTCTCTCTCTTTCTCTCTCTCAAGGGAAGTAGAACCCATGAGGAAGAAGCTTGGTGGTGAGAGCTATGGCGGATGGAGAGCAAGAGCAAGAGAGAGATAGAAACTCAAAGTGGGAACTCGAACAACCACAATGTGTGGGCGGGCCTTCCTTTATTCAAACTGTCACTAAAAGAATAAAAAATAAGTGACTGTAACCGGCGCTCGCCACCTGCAGTATGCAGTGGTAGGTACTGTCAGTGTAGTAAAGTGTAGTAATACACGGGCAGCTAGGCAGAGGCGCCTTTACCCCCAACAACCTCCCATTTAAAGGCGAGTATACCCTAGTGAGAGAGAAAAGAAAAGAAAAGATAGTACAACATGTACACATGTACAATAGGATGAGGAAAAATACATCATCTCATCCAACGCCCATCAATCTCTTGAGGAAGGCAAAGTGCTCTGTAGTAAGGCTCTTCGTGAGCAAGTCTGCAAGATTCTGCTCAGTTGGAATTTTGACAAGGGCAACAGACCTGTCCTCAACGACCTCGCAAATGAAGTGATACCTCACCTCAATATGTTTCGTCTTCGCATGGAAGATCAGATTCTTGGCCAACTGAATGGCACTCATAGAATCCAAATGTAGTGTAGGCATAGCATCTGTCATACCAAGGTCTGCAATCAAATGGCCTAACCAGATAGCCTCCTTGTAAGTCTCTGTGGTTGCAATATACTCGGACTCTGTAGTAGAAAGAGCCGCACACTTCTGCACCCTGGACATCCAAGAGATAGCCCCTCCAACGTAAATGAACACACAACCAAAAGTGGACTTCCTACTATCAGCATGTCCTACATAATCAAAGTTAGTGTACCCCATGACTCATGTATCCTGGCTACCATAGCAAATACACATATCTATTGTGCCCTTCAAGTACCTCATGATACCCTTCATGGCATCCCAATTTTTCTTGCTAGGTGTAGCCATATAATGTGCCACAACCCCAATTGCAAAAGCAATATCGGGACGGGTGGCTATCATGGCATGCATAAGACTACCCATGGCTTATGCATAGGGAATCTTGGCCATCTCCGCCCGCTGCTCATCTATCTACGGACAATTGGCCTATGAAACCTTCACATGAGAAGGTAATGGACAGCCAATAGGCTTAACATCCTGCATACGGAAGTGCTCAAGGACTTTATGAATGTACTCCCTCCGTGACAGATAGAGTAGTCCTTGAGATTTGTCATGCGTAATGTGCATACCAAGTATATGAGAGGCCTGTCCTAGATCTTTCATCTCAAAGCTCTTCTTGAGCTGAGCCTTAAGAGCATCTAGCTCCTCATGAGTTGTTCGTGCTAAAAGCATGTCATCCACATAGAGTACCAAAATCAGTAAAGAACTGTCACATGCTTTCTTTTGTACAAGCACGGATCCATAGCACTGCGGCTATAGCCTTGTGACTGCATGAATGCATCAAACTTATGGTACCATTTCCTAGGTGCTTGCTTCAAGCCATATAGACTCTTCTTTAGCTTTCACACTAGGTGTTCCCTGCTAGGGTCTGCAAAGCCCTTAGGCTACTCCATGTAAATCTCATCATGCAAGTCCCCATGTAAAAAGGCCGTCTTGACATCCATCTGGTACAAGTCCAAGTCAAGTTGTGCAACCAAAGCCAAGACTAAGCGTAGGGTGGTCATCTTGACCATAGGAGAAAAAACTTTATCAAAGTCAACCCCATGCTCCTGCTTAAAGCCCTTAGCAACCAATCGAGCCTTGTATGCCGGCTTGGGGTGTCCAAGGGTACTTTTGAGCTTGTACACCCACTTGCATGGCAAAGACTTCTTACCATGAGGCAAGGAATCCAAATCCCAAGTCTGATTCTTATGCAATGCGTCAAGCTCAGACTACATAGCCCTCTCCCATGAGTGACAATCACCCCTATGCATAGCCTCATCATAAGTGAGAGGCTCTCGTACATCTGTAATCAGTACATAATCCATAGAGGGTGCAAAACGGTCAGGAGTTCGTCTATCTCTAGTAGAACGCCTCGACCCAAGCTATGGTGCCTGACCAACATCTTGTCTAACATCAGCATGTCTAACATCTGGGCCATGAGTATCAAGTGATGCTGCACGTTGTCTAGCTAGCCGTGGAGCGGGCTGTACAGGAGCAGGTGGCTCCTCCTGAAAGATAACTCTATGTACCTCAACCACTTTCTCAGGCTGCATATGCATTTTGTCCTCATGAAATATGACATCATGGCTGTGGATCACTTTCTGCATCTGCAGATCCCATAGACGGTAACCCATCTCTCTTGCATCTCCATAGCCAATGAATATGCATTTGACACTTTTAGGATCCAGCTTATTGGGTTTGTCCTTGGGCACATGGCAGAATGCCTCACATCCAAAGACACGCAAATGATCATAAGAGGGGGGACTTGCCTGCCCATACCTCCTTTGCAACCTGAAAGTCAAAGCCACTACTAGGTGGCCTATTAATGAGGTACACTGTAGTAGTAACTGCCTCAGCCCAAAAGTGCTACGTCAAGCCAGCCTGGCTAAGCATGCTACGGACCCTTTCTTGAATGGTCCTATTCATGAGTTCAGCCATACCATTCTGGGGAGGGGTGTAAGGGGTGGTCAACTGACGCTTAATACCTCGCTCATCACAAAATTGCTCAAAAGCACGTGATACATACTCACCCCCATTATCTGACCTTAGGCATTTTAGTCTATTTCCAAACTGGTCCTCTGCTAATGCAACCCAACGCTGCCCCTCTAGTGCGCCATCTCCCTCTAAGAGGGTTTAAAGAAATTCCTCCTCTACTGTTGCTGTGAACAAAACCCTAACTATGGGTTTTTGGCAGCCATAGCCAAGAAGCTTCAAGCTTCCTAGTTTTTCAATTTCTTCAATCTGTAAGCATCAACAGTGATTCTAATCACTAAAGCATATGCTTTGAAATGTGTTCCTAGTCTGCGAGTAGCTTCAACACTCGGGGGACATCATGGGTTCACCGAGAAGCATGACTTCAATACTAGTCTCACCAAGCTTGAAAAGGTAATACCTAAACATCTTAATCTTGAGATGAGTGCTTCTAAGCACTGATAAGGCATTTAGTGACATCGGTAATACTACCCTATGAAGATTGATGTGATTAAAATCTCATTGGACTCTTCACCAAGTGTCGAGGTCATTAATCGACCTTGCTCAACCAGATGCTCATATACTAAATCGCGAGGGGAGGAGCCACAAGTCCAGTCAAAGTTCACATCATTGAAACCTAGGAAAACAGTAAAACTTAAATCAAGGGTTGTTCACAGAATAGGACCACCAAAATCTTATCTTGAGATATTACATATGTATGATTTCCAACCTTTTTCATCTCTACAGCTTTAAAGTTGGTTATCATTTATAGGGCTATCAATTCTACTATTTAGTTTGCACTTGGCCACTTGTAAAGGACTAGACACTGCCATTGCCTAAGGCATTAGGTAATACCTTCCTATAATGGCCATGGCCTATGCAGATGTAAGGCCTCAAATTCGTAAGTTCAATAGAAAAGATTTCCATCCCTAGCAAGTCCTAGTAAAATATAAAATGATGAAACAAGGCTATTGGACCTTCATAAAAGGGACCAACGTTATTGACCCATCCAATCCCATTGATGTAGAAGATGATGAAAGAGCTTAGGCCATCATCATGCTTCATTTGGATGAATCTTTAATTCGTCATTTTGACCAACTGTCCACTGCTAAGGAGAAGTGGGATGAGCTTGAAAGGCTCTATGGAGCTACAGGGAAGAACTCCAAGATTTTTCTAAAGATTGAGTTTTTTAGCTTGGAGTATAAATAGAGAGAAGATCTAAGCAAGTTTATTTCACATATTAAGGGGCTAATGGCATAGCTGACCTCTATTCAAGCACCAATTCATGATGAAGATGTCATTGCCATCCTTCTGAAGTTTGTAAAGAAGGTCTTTCGAACCCTTATTACTACCCTTACTAATACCCCGAACCCAACCTTGGCAAGTATCATCGAGTCATGCCTGGATGAAGAGAAGAGGAACCATAATGAAGGGACTTCAGCATTTAATTCCCGTGAGCAAGTGTTAGTCCATACAACTTCTACAAAGTGCTCCTTCTGTCATAAAAAAGGACATATTGTAAGTAATTGCTGGAAGAAATATCCTATAAAAATGAAAGGCAATAAATGCAAAAAGACTAGGCATATCACCAATAAGTGTCCCAGTATTCTCGAAGTACCTAAGGAATTGGAGGCCAACTTTGCCTCCCAATCCACAGACGATTGACTCTTTTGAGTCTTGTCTCTACCTATAACTATATTTTGTAGCCTGATTTATAAAGGCATCTCATCGTGGATTAAGGGGGGGCATCCTATCATCCTTTATCCAATGCTACCTGGCATTGGGGGGGGGTGTTGAGAAGTAAGCATGTGAACTCTCCTTATACTGGAGAGGATAAGGGTAGCTAGGTGTAAATGAACTAGAGGACAGGGGAGCAAGGGGAAACCCTAACCCTAACTTCTCGAGAGGCTATATAGTCTTCCTAAAGGTCACTCTCATAGTTGAGGAGAGTGTACTAGTTGTACCTTTGAACAACTTAATAAGCAAGATCTTCTTCTTGTACTTGAGCTCTCTATCTCCCTCTTGTGCACACTCTCATGCTTCCAACTCTTCTTTTCCGCAATAGCATCTCTAAGTCTACTTGGAAAGAGTTTGAAAACATCATCCAAAAGTATTTTCTAACAAACCTAAGGCATAAAATCCTACATGTTGTTACTTCTTGAATCTAGATCACTCCTCATTAAGGTTATGGACATGGAGAGGGTCATGGAGTACATGCTCAAGGTGCGGGAGAATCCCTCACATCATCTTTCTAAAATTGCATGGGAAGCAAGGAAAAAAGTCCCAAAGACACAGAAAAGCAAAATAAGGAGTTTAGAATGGTGCAAGACATCAAGAAGTGGTTTGGGAGATGGGATGCATAACACTTGCTTCATGATGCCTCGAAAGACTTCACGATGAACGAAGCTTTCCTACAATGCCAATGTATCATGGCTTGGGAGAAGTCCGAAGGCTCACGCTTCACACATTACACCACACATGTTGCCCCCAACTATAAAGCCATCATCTTCTTCGAACAAGGGAAACTCACCCACCCCTACATGCTTGAGCTTATCGCCCTTGTCCTCGATCCATACCATCACATACATTCGCTTTATCTCTCACTCCCTCCAATTTGAGACGAGACATTGGGACACTAGCAAGGAACCCCATTGACTATGCACTTTATGCCCCAAGCAAGTTTGTGAGACCAATACCACACACTACTTGATTGGCTTTTGATCCCATTGGAACTCGCTTTTTCCACATTTCAACCATGGTATAACTCTACATAGTTTCCTCTCACAAGCACGATGTGGATTTGCCATTGTGATGCTCATAACCACAATTTCTTATCATCGAGAATACCTTATTAGCCCTACACATACCACTTGATATGTCTCTTTTGGTCTCATAAGTCATATCTAACCTTTGCGGGGGGATAATAAATCTCTCTCTCTCTCTCTCTCTCTCTCTATATATATATATATATATATATATATATATATATATATATATATGTATGTATGTATGTATGTATGTATGTATGTATGTATGTATGTATGTATGTATATACATACATACATGCATACACACACACACATCTCTCTCTCTCTCTTTCTCACCTTAACCCTAAAATTTAGCTTAAATCCTAATATCAAAATTAACAAAACAATATCATTGCCCTATGTCCTAACAAAAGTGTTACCTAAAATTAAAGATATTTCATTCTTTAGTAACCCTAATTAAATCCTAATGTACAATAGTCAAAACCCTAATTAATATTAACCCTAAAGAGAGAGAGAGAGAGAGAGGGGGGGGAGAGAGAGAGAGATGGAGAAGGGAAGCTAGAGAGAGAGAGAGTATGTGTGTTTGTGTGTGTGAATTAAGGGGGCAAGAGAGGAGGAGAGAGGAAAACAATCTTATTGGGGTTTCTTGCTCTCCTTACTCTTTGCTATTGTTCTGGCTCCCATGCATAGGTCTCAGAAGTAAGGCCTATGTGAGAGCCAAAAAAAAAAAAATCCTACTTAAAAACATCGGTATTAGCATCATTTTTGTGTACCAACGCCAATATCAATGCTTTTATTGATCATAGTATTGGTTATAAGTTTGTATACCCAAAAGTATCGGTTCATTTTAGTTAGTATACTTGCCATATGTAGTAGTATCCCAACTTCCATCTTTCCTCACTTGCCCTCTACAAATTCATCTCTTGAGAATGAAATGTTTCTTGTACTCTCATGCTTAAGTGTAAGAATTGTAGATGGGGCTTGAAAGTGTGAAGAGGATAAATTTGCTATCATATATGCATACCTATGTATTTCCTCATTCGAAACCTTTTACAATACAATCATGCTCTAGAGTGGGTATAATGAGGCCAAAAGTGTAAGCCGTGCAATTAAGATGAGAAAGGTATGTAGAAACACTAAGACAAATATTAAGCACATGGATTCAATAATGGTAGAGAGTCTTGCCACAATGGTGTGGTGCTGTTGATTAGAGATGAGCCCACATTTGACCATGCACGTACATACATAAGAGTTACCTTGATGTTGAGACCTGAATACAAAATTAGCAAAAGTTGTCGATGATTGTCCACAGTGGGTTGTGTGTGTGAATATCCAACAAGGAAAATACTCGATGATATTATGTTGCTTGGGAATATTATTGTGTGTGGATATGCAACAAGAAAAAGACTCGATGAATATTATGTTACTTGGGACAATCTGGCAGTGGATGCGGATCACGAAGAGAAGGTTACGTAAAACGGCAAATTATTATGCTCTTTTTTTTTCGTAAAAATTATTTCTCTCTCTCTCTCTCTCAATTGAAAAGGACCTCGAAGCTCTTAAAGGTGTGCACGACACGAGAGGCCCAAGTTAATTTCCGTCTTTAAAATTTTTATTTTTAAATTTTTTTTAACCCAAAAGAGCTTTTTGAAATTAAAAGAGTGAGTATAGAAGCTTTGGAATTTGTATCTGTTAATTTCCGTATTCATCAAAGCTCGGGGATTTGATCATTAAGGGACCCGCTATATTTTAGCTTACAACGCTCGGCTCCAAATGGCCCAGGCTGTTCCGCTGATGCGCTCTTCCAACCAAACATGCCAGGGCCCTCTCCCCTCTCGACAAATGCAATACGCCCACTCAAATTCTCCACATTTTGGCAAAATTTGTCATCTCCAATGTGGGCACCCATGAATATCTATCTAAGATGTCATCCTGTGGAGGTGGTCTTGTTGTACATTATAGTATTTGCCATTTTGTTTAATGAGCACATTTTGTTGTTTATGAACCTATTCGTGTTTGAAATGTGGATGCAAAAACTCCTGGACCAGTTGGTCATAGCAATCAATTTCCAATGGGTTTACGTGGTTAGCTAGCTAGCTATTATGACAATCAATGAGTTGAGCAAGAAAGAGAAGGGAAGTGGAGTTGGTTGTGTGGCAAATGGAGGTGGAGTTGCAATTTAAGAGACAAAGCACATTCAAAGGATTTTCACCACGATTGAAGTATGAGTGTGCACAAATCACTTACAATTGCAAAAGCGTGTTAATCCACGAAATTTTGCAAACGCAATTATGTATTGAGGAGGTGGACCTTGTGAGATGTTTCCGATGTAATCACTTAGGTCTTCATGATGTGTCTTGATGAAGCCTAGACTGTCATAGGGGTAACGCTTAAAAACTAGAACAATACCATTTGCATTGAATATTCACTGTCATGGAGTAATAGAAGGACATCATTTACATATATTGAAGCCAAGATAGATCTATTGGAGCTTTTGATTATTAGAGGAGCCAATCAAAGTATAAGCCAAATAAACACATAGTAGGATGTGTGATTGCACAATACTCACCATCTTTGTTGATGGGAACCAGTTCAATCTCTCAACTTTCTCAACTTTCCACTTCTTTTGCCAAAGAAGGAATATCACATTTAATTTCCATTTTCTCAAAGCTTCTACCCACTTCTTGCCACAATTTTGGCTTAACTTTCAATAGATTTGCCAATTTTAATGTACATTTGATAGGTGTTTCTATTGGCTCTTGAACGTTGTTCTATTTTGCACTGGTGGCATTGATCACCATTGTGAGGGGAGTTTCTTGATTATTGATGAATTTTCATAGCTACATAGATATGAAGATAAGATTTGTAATGTGGCATCTTTTGAGCTTTCAGATCGATCTGAACCCATATCACCATATCTAGACACCAATTCAATGTCAGCATTTGGTTCAACTACATCAAATTCTAGAAACGGTGCAGAGTCAAGTGCTCGATCTCCATTATTTGCCTCATGGACCTCATTCCATAGTTCATCAAGCCAACTTTCATTTAATTCTGGCACTATGGATGGGTTTATATGACCCGTATTTTCTACCACAAGTGATGGTGTCTCAATGGTTTTATCTTCCTTCTGTACTGCTTGTTCAACAGGTTGAATCTTAGCCAAATTGTTTCTTTGACTCGGCTATGGTGGCGTACATATGTCTTCTCTATCAAAGCTTGGGCAGCTTTGATCAAGTGAGTGTACATTTCTAATCGTTGTTTCTCAAGAGTAGGGTCATGATATCCCCTATATCTTTCCTCTTATGTTTGTCTTGGCTTTAGTCTTGCCTCGAATGCTTGAAGCATTGCATTTAAAGATTCAAACACCTTTTCCACAAGGGCTGAGCCGTCTGATGAGTCATTTTTCTCCTTGGGTGATGGTTTGGGTTGGTTCTCTTGTAAAGATGGTTGAGCCTATGACGTTGTCTTTGTAGCCTCAATCACCTCTTTTTCTTATGGTATGTGGGCTTTGCGCCTAGCTTTTCTAGTTTTCCATGAGTTGTGTTTGCTCTTGGAAGCCTAGCTTGCACTTTCCCGAGATTTTTCTTCGTTTTTACTCTTGTGTTCCTCATGTTTTTGTGCTTGTGCCCATGTCACAATGTTAACTGGCACCTTTTCTTCATGTTCAAAGAAATTGAGTGATGTATTTATTCCACCTAATATGACAGACTTGCCTTTTTGCATAGGATTTCTAGGACAATTTGCAAACAAGTGCTTTATAGCACAATCCTTGCAAAAATCTCTTTGTAATTCTGCTCTGTTGAAAGGTAAGCATAGAAACTCTCCCTACATTAGAGAGGATAAGGGCAGCTAGGTATAAAAGGGCCGGAGGACAGGGGAAACCCTAACCCTAACTCCTCAAGTGGCTATATAAACAACCTAAAGTACACACTCAATTTAGAGGACTCGAGTGTACTAGTTGTACTTTGAGCAACTAACTAAACAAGATCTTGTCTTGTACTTGAGCTCTCTCTCTCCCTCTTGTGCACACTCTCTCAAGCCTTCAACTCTAACTTGCAACATGGTATCACAACCTTCTCTGATCCTTTCAGCTTCCTATACCATCAGCTTCACTAAGTACACATGATTTTCCACCATCTTCATCTTTTACCTCTTACCTCCATAGCCAAAACAGACCTACCTCTGATGGAGGACTTGGGGAGAATAAAGGAGGAGGTTTCAGCTCAAGGCCCCTTCTAAGGAACTCTTCCCCAGCTCAAGGCGCAGCAACCCACCCAGCACCATAAACCTCCACATAAGCCACGCAGAAGGACGACATTGTCTGAAACACAGAATCCGCATAGTTTTTGGCAACATGATAGTTACAGGCTTGGCATGGGCAATAGGCAGAGCAATCTTCATGGCCACCATAGGGCTTTCATAGGCCCCCTAGTGGGCAATCTCTACCTAAGAGGGCTTGGGGAAATTTCATCTCTGTTGGCTGCTAGAAGCCAAACCCTAACTATTAGTTTCCTGGTAGCCATAGCCAGAAAGCTTCAAGCTTCTTCAACTTTCAAATTTTTCAATGTTTGGTCATTAACAGTGATTTTAATCACTAGGTCAACTTTTTTTGAGTTAGTTACTAATATGGGAACTTTATCTCAGAGGTTATTGCACTTGGAAAGTCATCATCAAGCTCATCAAGACCGACATCTACCATCTCTAGCAACATGAGCTACAGATGAGTGATTGTAAGCACTAAGGCACATTGGTCAATTAGTGTTGCTACTGGTATTTACAAAATCTTAATTTTTTCATCAAAAATTTAAAACAACTAAGTACTTTACTTCATGTTGTAAGGCTATGTGTACAATTATAAACACACACACCATCATACACTAAAATTGTATTGCATATCTTGTGTGACTTTTTTCAAGTAAACTAGTCAATGAAATTAGAGGGATGAGTGTCATTGTACTCTCCTTGGAATCATCAGCTACAAGCATTGAAATCATAGACCATCCTTGTCCAACACAAGGTTCATTCACTAAGCCATACCATAAGGAGGAGCCAGAAGTCCAGTCTACGTTCACATCATTGAAGCCTAAAAAGACCATTAAACTTCGGAAGAAGACTGCACATAAGAAAGGACCACCCAAGTCATATTTTGAAATATTACATATGTATGATTTTCAGCCTTTTTACCTCATTACAACTTTGATATCACTTGTTTAATTTGCTTCCGCACTCAATGGCAAGTTTGTAAGGGACTAGACACTGCCCTTGCTCTAACAAGTGGTAAGACCTTCCCAATGGCCACAACATATGCTGATGTCCGTCCTCAAATTTGGAAATTTAATGAAAAAGATTTCCATCCTTGGCAGGTTTTGATCAAATACAAAATGATGGAAAGAGGATATTGGCCCTTCATATGAGGAACCAAATTAATTGACCCATCTAATCCCCTTGATGTAGAAGAGGATGAACGGGCTCAGGCCATCATCATGCTTCATTTAGATGAATCATTAATTCATCACATTGACCATCTCTTAACTGCAAAAGTGGGATGAGCTCGAAAGGCTCTACGGTGCTACAGGGAAGAATTCCAAGATATTTCTCAAGATTGAGTTTTTTAGCTTGGAATACAAACAGGGAGAAGATCTAAGCAAGTTCATTTCACATATGAAGGGTCTTATGGCACAACTTGCCTCCGTTCAGGCACCTATTCATGATGAAGATGCCATTGCCATCTTACTAAAGTCTGTGAAGAAGGTTTTTCCAACCCTTGTGACTGCCCTAACTAATATCTCAAAACCAACTTTAGCAAGTAGCATCCAGTCATGCCTGGATGAAGAGAAGAGAAACCATACTGAAGGGTCTTCAGCATTTACTTCCTGTGAGAAAAGTGTTAGTTCATACAACTTCTACTAAGTGTTCCTTCTGTCACAAAAAGGGGCATACTATGAGTAACTGCTGGAAGAAATACCCTAACAAAATGAAGTGCAATAAATGCAAAAACACCGGGCATATCACCAGTAAGTGTCCTGGTGTTCCAGAAGTAACTAAGGAATTGGAGGTCAACTTTGCCTCCCAATCCACAGGTGACCGACTCTTTTGAGCCTCGTAACACTCTCTACCTATAACTTTTCTTGTAGCCTGATTTATAAAGGCATCTCATTGAGAATTAAGGGGAGGCATCGTATTTGTATCCAATGCCACTTGGCATTGGGGGGGGGGATGTTGAAAGGTAAGCATAGGAACTCTCCCTACATTAGAGAGGATAAGGGTAGCTAGGTGTAAGAGGGCTGGAGGACAGGGAAAACCCTAACCCCAACTCCTCCAATGGCTATATAAACAGCCTAAAGTACCAAAAAATTTTGGGCACAATATTTTAGAGTAGAATGATGGTCGATAACCTTTGACTATATGTAGTAGTGTACACACACACACACGCACACACACACATGTATATGTATAAATAAATAAAAATAAATAAATAAATAAATATATATATATATAATTTTATGTTATTAATGTTTGTGTGTGTGCATGTATGTATGTATACATCTCTCTCTCCCTCTCTCCCTGTCTCTCTCTCTCTCTCTCTCCTCTTTGGCCTCAGCCACAATTATGCCTAGTTTTGAAACAAAGAGGTTCCCACCTTTGTAATTGGGGGTGCCCTCCTACATGCAATGCCTTGCAATTTACCAATGTCTGTCACATGATGATATTGCATATGCAACATGGATAGAATCTCATTCTTGTGTGTGGCCCAAATTTGCTCTCTTCTTCTTCTTCTTCTTCTTCTTCTTATTGCTTGCTTGAACTTGTGCTTGAGAGAGGGAGTGTGAGAGTGTGAGGGAGTGAGTGTGTGAGGGTGAGGGACCGTGGTGGAGAAGCTCTCCATCTTCTCCTCTCTTCTTCTCTTGTCTTGCTCGCTACAATGGAGCTTGGAGCATGGAGCTTGAGGATGGAGCTTGCTTGAATCTTGCACTTGGATTGTGGAGCTACCGGAGTGCTTGATAGAGGAGGCAACTCGATCGGGCATGGACGTAAGCTCACTACACTAGTAGAAATGGATAGTGTGTCGGCTATGTGAGAGATAGCCATTAGTGCTCGGTTTGGAACGCTTGAATAATAAGCGATCCATGGATCTTGGCGGTTTTCGCCTCTACATTTTGGTTCCATGCCAAGACCAACGGATTGAAGCTTGAGCACTTACGTGCTCCGAATTGAGCATTGAAGTATGGGTTTTTCCCAAACCCGTGCTTAAGGTAGATAGGTAGGAAGCGAGGGATTTTGAAGAGGTATTCAATCTCCTTAGGAAGGAAGTTTTTGGTTTTTTGGATTTGGAAAAGTAGGTTGGAGTAGTGTAGGTGTTTGCTTTGTGATTTGGATGCATTAGGGTTGGAAAAAACAAAGAAAAGAAAGAAAAACATGCATTAAGGTTTCTGTTGTCATAATAGGGCAAGAGGGTTTGATTTGCTTGCTATTCCAGGTATACACAATCATTCATTAGGGCCTATTCTTATATTCTGGAAGTTTGTATGACCCCTCATAATCAAAATCATTAGAATCGAGTTGATTTTTAGCATCCGAGAAACTCGTCTGCGGGAATCGAACACTCTTACTAGAGTCTAATTCCCAGAATCGGACGGTCTGATTTTCGAACTTGGACCAACCCATCCTGTCCAATCGGACATACCCTGTCCGATTTTGAAAATCAAACATCCCATAATTGGACACAAAAATTGAACACCCCAAAATCAAACGCACGAAAATCAGACCATCCAGAATCGAACTCTCAAAATCGAACTACCCAGAATTGGACACTCCAAAATCGGAGACCTGTCAAATTGGATGTCTGATTCCTAAAATCGAACTTCCTGAATCGGAAACACGAAGATCGGACATCCCATAATCGGACGTCCGATTCCCACAAATCAGATGCACAAAAATTGGACCACCAGAATCGGACCGACCCCACTCAAACTCGGACCGTCCTAATTGTGGAAAGGAAACCCTCCTAGGAAGACCCTTCAAAAGGGTGACAAAGTGTGAGGTCGATTATTAGCACAGAGGATAGACTTGACACTACTGGGTGTGAGGATAATCAAAACCTTTAGTAAGGGTGACCTCATCAAACCTCGAGGGAAAGACAAGGAACATTCTGACATACCAGGCAAGCCTAGTAATGAGGGCAAGGACTTGTTGAAAGAGTTGATACAAGCACATGTTGAACAGAGAGAACCAGTGAGTGAGGCCATGCTTGAAATAAGAAGGTTAGGAGACAATGCCAAGGATAGGCTTTGGACTTAGAAATATTGTAGAAGACCACAAAAGAATCCCAAGCCTCATAGATGAAGGTATCAATGGAGAGCCAACACAAGGCTACGATGGATATTCAAGGCATTGCTACATGCTCAAGGGTATTACGCAAGTAACTGATGGATTTGGGTACCAAAACCCCCTACTAAACCACCTCTGTGTCTGAAGGCTATATAGTATCAAAAGTAAAGAAGCGTAGGAGGAAATCTAAATGGAAATCCAAGTCTCGAGTCAATAACATTGGAGTGTCTGAGCCCCTTGCGATTGAAATCAAGAAACCAAATAAGACTGTTGGGAAGGTAGATCCTCAGCCTAGCATGCTTAACAAGTGGATATGAGATGTAACCGTTGAGTATGCACAAAAGCCACTAGTGCCCAAGGAGCCTTTGACTTCCCAAGAGGATAGTGAGCACCACAGGAAAAACAGTACTCATGATAAGGTTGATTGCTCAACAAAGCACATGGTAGAATTGTCTAATAGCCACGAGTAAATCTTTGGGCCCCAATGCCAAGTCCACCTAGGAGTCCTAAATCTCCTACACCCTCTTTCCCTAAATAGACATAGGAAGCACAACAATAGTCATTAAGTGCAGTTTCTCAATCCCAATCTCTATCTCCATCTGAGCTTTCAACTGTCCAAGATGCGGGACATGATACCACCCTTAGCTCTCAGCCTAAGGATATTTGTGTGCAATCCATCATGACTAGCTCAACTGATACTATGATCTACACAAGTGAATGCGCAAAGGGCAACAAAAGACATGACCACTTCTAATCTGCTTAAGAACTTGACACCGCAGTCTACCAATAGGGGCCAATCCACTAAACTAGCCGCTACTACTTCCAATCAGGAATCACAGCCTTTGGTTGTGACGATGCCCCTTGCGGAATGTGTCCTTAACAATTCACCTATGAAAGAGGTGTCGCAACCAACATCCTTGACACCTCCAACACTTCCGAAGCACCTAAAGCCTAGGTTTGAGGAGAAATATCTCAAAGATTTGGTCAAAGAGATAGCGCATCTGACCAACGAACCAAGGTAAAGTGGATGATGAAGCTTGACCATAAGCTGACAACCATCACACATGCGTATGTCCATGTGGACATTGGAAGGCCAACACTAGAGCACACAAAGCTTATAGCAAAACCCTTGACTTAGGACGAGCAACAACATGTTTTCTCTCACTATGTAGTTGTTACTGAAGAAGTCATAAAGGACATCCCAAAAGCCACAGCTAGAGAATTGCGCTTGATACCCTCACTCTATACTGCTCAATGTGAGATAAACGAGGGAAAGCTCGAAGCAATCAAACGAAAAGGGAAAGGACAAGGTAACTTTGTGCAGAAATGTTACTCCAATCAAAGTTTGGCAACCAAAATTGGCCATCGGCTAATGACACTCGCCAAGTGAGGAAAACCCCTTGGACATCAATACATGATCCCACGTACATTGCCCCAACCTCATTAAGAGTGTCGGCAATGGTCCATGAGGTCTAGCTTTCTAGCACAGTCCAAAAACATCCCTTGTACAATAAACTACTTCTAGAAGAAGATCTACATGTGGCTAGTAGGCTAGGAGTAGGGAGCATGGTACTTGATGTTAGCACATATGTTTTACTCAAGACCCTACAATCCTAGATCTCTATGCTTCCCATCAATACAACCCTGACTTCTTCAACTAGTTTCGTCCAAGCCTACATGACAGGAATCCTAAATCGTCTCTTGGTTCCACACTAGAGTCACCCAAACCTCCAAAGCAAGAGAAAAACAACTCTAAACACAACACTTGCTCTAATAAGAAGCAATGGAGGCATGTCCCAATGGGTAAGGACAAGAGTCTAGAGAAAACGCCCACCAACCAGGAGCAAGTGCCAATGCAATCGGATGAGGAGCTAAACGTAGGGGAATTAGTTGAAGAGCTAGACTCTCCAATAAGAGAGGCAATTATACCCTAACAACCTTGCGAGGCTGTTCAACAGGCCACGGCTATGTTTCATGCGGACACATTAGAGAAAGAGAAGGCTAAGGCCCACCAACCAAGCTCATCAATGGCTAACCTAGTTTAGGGTCCTAAGTCTTTAAAGGATACACCTCAATTGCCCAAGAAAAAGAGGAGAAAACAACGATAGTTGCAAGTGGATGTAGACGCAAAGGGTGATGAAGAGCTAAGGAATGAAGCATTGAGTCCACCCACGAATGAACCCATTTCCATCTCTCCTAATAGCGGTGAAACCTCAGACACATCCATGTGTTCTGACAAGTCAATGCAACCATTACCATCATCAACAGTTGCTTGCAATGCTCAATCCACCAACAGTAGAACTTGCATTGGTCAATCAAGAGTGGATACAACACGGTCACAACAAGTTGACAAAAATACACCTGTCACATTCAAGGAGAACCATGACAAAATAGTTGCAAAGCCTCAGAAGAAACATGAAAACCTGGAGGACATAAGCAAAACATGGTCACAACAAGTTGACAAAAATACACCAGTCACATTCGAGGAGAACCATGACAAAATAGTTGCAAAGCCTCAAAAGAAACATGAAAACCTCGAGGACATAAGCAATCCTAGCATTGAACAATCTTGCTCATTTAGGCCTGAACCCGGAGCTATGCTAAAGCCTAGGAAAACTCCCAGATTCTTGCATGAGATAGCAACTGAGCAAGCCCTCATTGAACATAGAAGTGTCACAAAGTGCTTGATTGAGTTGGATGCTAAACTCAAATTATTCGCACGTGTCTACGTCCTTGGAGACATAGGCACATTCCCTAGGGAGCAGCTTGAGGAATACTTGCCATATTCTCTATCTGGTGGTGGTGGTGGTGGTGGTGGTGGTGGTGGTGGTGGTAGTAGTAGTAGTAGTAGTAGTAGTAGTATCATGGCTTGAAAGTCCAAAGGCTTAGGCTTCACTTATTACATAACACATGTTGTCCCCAACTACAAAACCATATTCTTCTTTGAACGAGGGAACCACACCCACTTATCCCCTTGTCCGTAATCCATACTATTTTATCCATTTGGCTTGGCTCTCACTCCCTCAAATGTGAGATGGGGCCTTAGTGCACTAGCTAGGAGTCCCATCAATTATGCACTTTATGCCCCAAGAAAGTTTATGAGACCAAGCACTACACACTAGTTAATCGCATTAGAACTCGCTTGTCCCACATTTTAAGCTATGGTATATCTCTAAACAGTTTCCTCTTCCAAGCACAATGTGGACTTGCCATTACAACGCTCATCACAACAATTTTTTACAATTGAGAATCACTTATCATCCCCACATATACCACTTGATATGTCTTTTTTGGTCCTATAGGTCATATTTGACCTCCACGGACAATAATGAATCTATTTATATAGTATTTATCTCTCGCATTAACACACACACACACACACACACAGTGTGTGTGTGTGTGTGTGTGTGTGTGTGTGTGTGTGTGTGTGTGTGTGTGTGTGTGTGTCTCTCTCTCTCTCTCTCTCTCTCTCTCTCTCTCTCTCTCTATATCACTCTCTCCCTCTCGTTATCTCTCATCGTCTTTCTATCTCTATCTATATCTTCCCCCCACCTCTCTCTCTCTCTCTCTCTCTCTCTCTCTCTCTCTCTCTCTCTCTCTCTCTCTCTCTCTCTCTCTCTCTCTCTCTCTCTCTCTCTCTCTCTCTCTCTCTCGACACATAGTTGGATTTGTGAGATGTTTAACCTTGCACTACAACATGTTATACCTCATGATTGGAGCACAAATTGGATCAAACCTCTACACAAAGAGGGAGATTTAAACAACTACAGGACCATTATGGTGGACTCCCTTATGAAAATTTGTTTGGATGTGTAATGGAAAGAAAGCTAAGTGATTGGACTGAAAATAGTGGCAAACATGCAAATGGACAAGCAGACTTTGAATGACATCAAAGCACCATTAACCACCTTGTTACCTTTCAAGTCCCCGTTAAAGAAAGTTGACTGAAAAGGAAATGATTGTATTTTTGCTTTGTAGATTTCAAGAATGCTTTTGATATGATCCCCCACAAGAATATTTTGAGATGTATGGAAGAACACCAAGTTCCAAGAGAATATATGCATGCGAGATCTCATATATATGAGAAGGCGATATGCCAAGTACATACATGAGAGGGAATTTCAACAAAAAATTTACAAGTACTATTGGGGTGAAACAATGATGCCCATTCTCTTTGACCCTCTTTGGGATATGCATTGATGAATTGGAACACATGGTTACTGAAATCATACAACAAGAAGGAATTGAAGAGGTTATGATTTGAAATTCATTGATCATGCTCTTGCGATATGCAGATGATGCAGTGCTCTTATCCCACACTTTTTAGGAGATGCACAAAAGCTCATTATCATGTTGGAGAATTTTTGTTGCATAGTGGGCTAATTGTGAATAGCTCCAAAACAAAGGTTATGCTTGTGAAAACTCTCAACAAGGAGACACCATACATTGGGTACAACAAAGAGCCACTTGGGGTTGTAGAGAGCTTCAAATAAGTTGGCCCTGAGGTTCCCCCAAACCATAAGTGGAAGGAATAGATCCTACTATACATTTGGCAACATGCGCAATGAGGGAGAGATCAAATGTTGGAGTCTCATAAGAAATAAATCTTTGACACTTTGGTGACACTGGTGCTACTCTATGGAGTGAAAGTATGGGATGGTAGTTGTTGAGAAGTAAGCATATGAACTCTCCTTATACTGGAGAGGATAAGGGTAGCTAGGTGTAAATGAACTCGAGGACAGGGGAGCAAGGGGAAACCCTAACCCTAACTTCTCCAGAGGCTATATAAATTGCCTAAATGTCACTTTCACAGTTGAGGAGAGTGTACTAGTTGTACCTTTGAACAACTTACTAAGCAAGATCTTCTTCTTGTACTTAAGCTCTCTCTCTCCCTCTTGTGCACACTCTCATGCTTCCAACTCTGCTTCACCACATGGTATCAGATCCATCTTTGATCCTTCAGCTTCCCTTAGCCTCCTTACATCATTAAGTGCACATGAGCTTTCAACTTCTACCTCTTGCCTCTTGACCACCATAGGCATAGCTTGACCCACCTCTGTTTGAGGACCTGGGGAAAGCAAAGGAGAGCATTTCAGCTCAAGGTTTTTTCTGAAGACCTCTTCCACAACTCAAGGTGCAGCAGCAGCATGGCACAAAAAATGCTAGCATTGGGCAATGTGGAGAGCAGCATTGCAGAAAACACAAAAATCGGCACAGATCTGTAGTAGGTGACCTATTTCGAGCTGGACCACAACCAGTAGAGGGCAGAATGGAGAAAACTATCATGGGGATTAGTTAGCCCCCCCAGTGTGCCATCTTCCTCTAAGAGGGTTTAAAGAAATTCCTCCTCTACTGCTGCTGTGAACAAAACCCTAACTATGGGTTTCTGGCAGCCATAGCCAAGAAGCTTCAAGCTTCCTATTTTTTCAATTTCTTCAATCTGTAAGCATTAACAATGATTCTAATCACTAAAGAATATGCTTTGAAGTGTGTTCCTAGTCTGTGAGTAGCTTCAACACTCGGGGGACATCATGAGTTCATCGAGAAGCAAGACTTCAATACTAGTCTCACCAATCTTGAAAAGGTAATACCTAAACATCTTAATCTTGAGATGAGTGCTTCTAAGCACTGAAAATGCATTTAGTGACATCACTAATACTACCCTATGAAGATTGATGTGATTAAAATCTCCTTGGAATCTTCACCAAGTGTCGAGGCCATTAATCGACCTTGCTCAACCAGATGCTCGTATATTAAATTGCAAGGAGGTGAGAAGCCAGAAGTCCAGTCAAAGTTCACATCATTGAATCCTAGGAAAATAGTGAACTTAAATGAAGGGTTCTTCGCAAAATAGGACCACCAAAATCTTCTCTTGAGATATTACGTATGTATGATTTCCAACCTTTTTCATCTCTACAGTTTTAAAGTTGGTTATCATTTGTAGGGCTATCAATTCTACTATTTAGTTTGTACTTGGCCACTTGTAAAGGACTAGACATTGCCATTGCCTAAGGCAATAGGTAATACCTTCCTATAATGGCCATGGCCAATGCAGATATAAGGCCTCAAATTCGTAAGTTCAATGGAAAAGATTTCCATCCCTAGCAAGTCCTAGTAAAATATAAAATGATGAAACAAGGCTATTGGACCTTCATAAAAGGGACCAAAGTTATTGACCCATCCAATCCCCTTGATGTAGAAGATGATGAAAGAGCTCAGGCCATCATCATGCTTCATTTGGATGAATCTTTAATTCATCATTTTGACCAACTCTCCACTGCCAAGGAGAAGTGGGATGAGCTTGAAAGGCTCTATGGAGCTACAGGGAAGAACTCCAGGATTTTCCAAAAGATTGAGTTTTTTAGCTTGGAATATAGAGAGAAGATCTAAGCAAGTTTATTTCACATATTAAGGGGCTCATGGCATAGCTGACCTCTATTCAAGCACCAATTCATGATGAAGATGTCATTGCCATCCTTCTGAAGTCTGTAAAGAAGGTCTTTCGAACCCTTGTTACTACCCTTACTAATACCTCGAACCCAACCTTGGCAAGTATATTCATCCAGTCATGCCTAGATGAAGAGAAGAGGAACCGTAACGAAGGGACTTCAGCATTTAATTCCCGTGAGCAAGTGTTAGTCCATACGGCTTCTACAAAGTGCTCCTTCTGTCATAAAAAATGACATATTGTAAGTAATTGTTGGAAGAAATATCTTGTAAATATGAACGGCAATAAATGCAAAAAGACTAGGCATATCACCAATAAGTGTCCTAGTATTCTCGAAGTACCTAAGGAATTGGAGGCCAACTTTGCCTCCCAATCCACAGACGATTGACTCTTTTGAGTCTTGTAATACTCTCTACCTATAACTATATTTTGTAGCTTGATTTATAAAGGCATCTCATTGTGGATTAAGGGGGGGCATCCTATCATCCTTTATCCAATGCCACCTAGCATTGGGGGGGGGGGGGGGGGGTTGAGAAGTAAGCATGTGAACTCTCCTTATACTGGAGAGGATAAGGGTAGCTAGGTGTAAATGAACTAGAGGATAGGGGAGCAAGGGGAAACCCTAACCCTAACTTCTCCAGAGGCTATATAAACTTCCTAAAGGTCACTCTCATAGTTGAGGAGAGTGTACTAGTTGTACCTTTGAACAACTTACTAAGCAAGATCTTCTTCTTGTACTTGAGCTCTCTGTCTCCCTCTTGTGCACACTCTCATGCTTCCAACTCTTCTTTTCCGCAATAGCATCTCTAAGTCTACTTGGAAAGAGTTTGAAAACATCATCCAAAAGTATTTTCTAACAAACTTAAGGCATAAAATCCTACATGTTGTTACTTCTTGAATCTAGATCACTTCTCATTAAGGTTATGGACATGGAGAGGGTCGTGGAGTACATGCTCAAGGTGCGGGAGAATCCCTCACATCATCTTTCTAAAATTGCATGGGAAGCAAGGAAAAAAGTCCCAAAGACACACAAAAGTAAAATAAGGAGTTTAGAATGGTGCAAGACATCAAGAAGTGGTTTGGGAGATGGGATGCATAACACTTGCTTCATGATGCCTCGAAAGACTTCACGATGAACGAAGCTTTCCTACAATGCCAATGTATCATGGCTTTGGAGAAGTCTGAAGGCTCATGCTTCACACATTACACCACACATGTTGCCCCCAACTATAAAGCTATCATCTTCTTCGAACAAGGGAAACTCACCCACCCCTACATGCTTGAGCTTATCGCCCTTGTCCTCGATCCATACCATCACATACATTCGACTTATCTCTCACTCCCTCCAATTTGAGACGAGACATTGGGACACTAGCAAGGAGCCCCATTGACTATGCACTTTATGCCCCAAGCAAGTTTGTGAGACCAATACCACACACTACTTGATTGTCTTTTGATCCCATTGGAACTGGCTTTTTCCACATTTCAACCATGATATAACTCTACATAGTTTCCTCTCACAAGCACGACGTGGACTTGCCATTGTGATGCTCATAACCACAATTTCTTATCATCGAGAATACCTTATTAGCCCTACACATACCACTTGATATGTCTCTTTTGGTCTCATAAGTCATATCTAACCTTTGCGGGGGGATAATAAATCTCTCTCTCTCTCTCTCTCTCTCTATATATATATATATATATATATATATATATATACATACACATACATGCATACACACACACACACACACCTCTCTCTCTCTCTCTTTCTCACCTTAAGCCTAAAATTTACCTTAAATCCTAATATCAAATTTAACAAAACAATATCATTGCCCTATGTCCTAACAAAAGTGTTACCTAAAATTAAAGAAATTTCATTCTTTAGTAACCCTAATTAAATCCTAATGTGCACTAGTCAAAACCCTAAGTAATATTAACCCTAGAGAGAGAGAGAGAGAGAGAGAGAGAGAGAGAAGGGGAGAGAGAGAGAGAGAGATGGAGAAGGGAAGCTAGAGAGAGAGAGTATGTGTGTTTGTGTGTGTGAATTAAGGGGGCGAGAGAGGGGGAGAGAGAGGAAAACAATCTTATTGGGGTTTCTTGCTCTCCTTACTCTTTGCTATTGTTCTGGCTCCCACGGGCAAGTCTCAGAAGTAAGATCTATGCGAGAGCCAAAAAAAATGTAATCCTACTTAAAAACATCGGTATTAGCATCGTTTTTATGTCAATATACCAATGCCAATATCAATGCTTTTATTGATCATAGTACTGGTTACAAGTTTGTATACCCAAAAGTATCGGTTCATTTTAGTTAGTATACTTGCCATATGTAGTAGTATCCCAACTTCCATCTTTCCTCACTTGACCTCTACAAATTCATCTCTTGAGAATGAAATGTTTCTTGTACTCTCATGCTTAAGTGTTAGAATTGTAGATGGGGCTTGAAAGTGTGAAGAGGATAAATATGCTATCATATATGCATACCTATGTATTTCCTCATTAGAAACCTTTTACAATACAATCATGCTCTAGAGTGGGTATAATGAGGCCAAAAGTGTAAGCGGTGCAATTAAGATGAGAAAGGTATGTAGAAACACTAAGACAAATATTAAGCACATGGATTCAATAATGGTAGAGAGTCTTGTCACAATGGTGTGGTGCTGTTGATTAGAGATGAGCCCACATTTGACCATGCACGTACATACGTAAGAGTTACCTTGATGTTGAGACCTGAATACAAAATTAGCAAAAGTTGTCGATGATTGTCCACAGTGGGTTGTGTGTGTGAATATCCAACAAGAAAAATACTCGATGATATTATGTTACTTGGGAATATTATTGTGTGTGGATATGCAACAAGAAAAATACTCGATGAATATTATGTTACTTGGGACAATCTGGCAGTGGATGCGGATCACGAAGAGAAGGTTACGTAAAACGGCAAATTATTATGCTCTTTTTTTTTTCGTAAAAATGATTATTCTCTCTCTCTCTCTCTCTCAATTGAAAAGGACCTCGAAGCTCTTAAAGGTGTGCAAGACACGAGAGGCCCACCAAAGGAGTTTTTTGAAATTAAAAGAGTGAGTATAGAAGCTTTGGAATTACTATCTGTTAATTTCCGTATTCATCAAAGCACGGGGATTTGATCATTAAGGGACCCGTGTGCACCAATTATGTATGAGCTCATAGGATAATATTATCTATGAGCACCTTCTTCGTCACCAAACTTACCCAAGTGAGTTCGCTCATAAATATCCTCCCCCTCATGAGTTTGTTGTGCATACACTTAACAAATGGAAAGCTTTTGCCAAAATGGTAAAGACACTTAACAAAGACAAATTCACCAACATGGTGATACCATTGGTTGCTCCACACCGTTTTTACAATACAAGCTTCAAATGCAAATCACATGCCAATCGCACATGCCAAGCAAATGCAAACGGATGACATAGTTTTTTTGTATGGTAGCAAGCACAATCCCCATACATCTAGTAACATATTCAAAAGTTTCTTCTTTTAGCTATAATGCTAATCTCAATACTCCATTAAGTCTTGATTGTATGCTGAAACCCTTCCTAATTTGTCAGATTATACTAATTAACCCCACACACACACACACACACACACATCTTATTTTGAGTTATCTCTTTGTGCCTCATTTCTATGGTTTTGTATGAAGCTTCCATTTTTTGGCCGAGTAAGTATGCAAAAGGTGTTATGTTAGGCATTGGGGCTTTTGAAGTGCCACGATTTGTCCAAAGAGGGGAGCAATTAGTAGCTCTTAGATAATGGTCATGACTCATCGTAGGCGACCTATCCATGGGTAAATAGGGACATAAGATATAGCTACTCTTAACATTTTTATTATGGTTTTGTTTGTGCCCTTAGAAGACCAACAAAAGTTTGGCTATCATAGTGTTGGTTTAAAGGCACGGCATCATCCATGGCAAAGTAGTGCATGATTGGTGGGGGCGGCCGGGGGGCGCAACGTAGTCGTATTCCAAGCATTTTACTGCAACTTGAACACCCATGTCTTTCCAAAGGGCGATGTCCCGCTCAATATCGTTGTGAGGGCCCTCATGAGCTGGCTCAGCGCTTACAGCATGCATGGCTATCTTCTCATTGAAGGGCATGAGCCCCAGCTGCTCGTTATAAGGGCTGGCCACTTCACTAGTGCATTCATCGGCGCTCTTGATAATCTCACTACAGCACTATTACATATCAATCAGCGCAGCTCCCATGGCTTCAGCTTCTTCTTCTTCTTCTTCTTCTTCTGCTTTCGCCCGCTTTCCTGCGGTCCTTGCAGCTGTGCTGCTTCTAATTGGGGCCTCTTTGCTGCTGCTCCCGGTCAACAATATGGTGGATGCGCAGGCGTGCTCCCGGCCCTGCTGCGGAGCTCTGCCGCAGGGCGGCTATGGCTACTGCAATCCGGGGCAGTGCTGCAGTCAGTTCGACTACTGCGGCTCTGGCAACGCCTACTGCGGCGCCGGCTGCCAGCCCAGGTACGGCAACTGCAACGGCGCCGCCAGCACCAGCGCTGCAAAGGCCGCCGCCAATGCCACCACCAAGGGAGGCACAAAGTGAGATCAGCTCACGCTTATATACATGTACCCCGTATATATATAAGTACATAGGCGCTCCCTATGCTGGCGCCAATATTGTAAAATAACTTGACGCTCCTCCACCATCGAGGGGCATTGCCTTATGCCCTATAATATTGGCGCTCCTTACGCTGGCGCCAATATTGTAAAATAACTTTACGCTGCTCCACCATCGAGGGGCATGCCTTATGCCCTATAATATGTCCGCGCTTATCCTTCTCTCAAGAATATGCAATTAAATATAAAACTTGTTGTCTCACGTTCTATGGTCCAATCCATCCTTTTCTATGTATATGCGCATGCACATTAGACCAAGCACTACAGCCACCAGCCCAAGCTCAACTACGTACTTCAATTTTCTTTTACTTTGTTACACTCGTTCTCCCTAATGGTAATTAGTTATAGGTTTAGATAAAAACCTTAATGCTCTTTCTTCCATGTCAACATGCGAACTTTGCCTCTATCCCCATACCCATCCACTTCTTCGTGCATTTTGCATTGAGTATGCAAAGTTTTTTATCATTGTTGCCATGGTCTTATCCATGATCACGGTGTTTTCCTTTGCTTGTATGCACATGTGATATCATTCTTGGAGCCTCCTCGATGGACCATACATGTGGGATGGAGGAACCTAACTTGGCAAGGTAAGCCAATACATAAACAAAAGCCTCTAGGATAATCCAGCCTTTGGCATGCTCACATTCTCCAATTGTGTCCATCTATGAACAAATATTTTGAGAGTTCATGAATATCTCAAGAAAAAAAAATCCATCGTGTATGTACTACTCCACAAATAGCTATCTCCTTAACAATACGGATGAGAGGATAAACTTGAGGCAAGAATGGAGCATGGGAATGCATCTTTGATGGCACACACGGCTTACATGGGTAATGTTTGAGCCATCGGTATATCACACTCTACCATAGTTTTAAAGCTAACA
Organism: Lygodium microphyllum; assembly: GCF_053477565.2. NCBI lineage: Eukaryota > Viridiplantae > Streptophyta > Polypodiopsida > Schizaeales > Lygodiaceae > Lygodium > Lygodium microphyllum. The sequence continues at coordinate 121,652,991 of NC_141144.1, read as the reverse complement.
AATATACACATTGAGTTTAGTTGATTGGAGATAATGATCTATTATGATTTTTTAGAATAATAGAGACGAGTATCAAATATTATAATATATATACATATCACTACCTCTCCATTTTTGAAGACCGCCTCCCTCACTCTCTTGTTTCCATATGCTACCATACTCACAAGCAAAATGAATTATAACAAATAAAGAAATCCACGGTGGATG